>NC_053024.1:342142486-342406013 GCF_003073215.2 Triticum urartu | reverse complement strand
CCCGATCGTTTAGTGTGTTGCTATTGCTTTCTTCATGACTTGTACATGTTCCTATGACTATGAGATTATGCAACTCCCGTTTGCCGGAGGAACACTTTGTGTGCTACCAAACGTCACAACGTAACTGGGTGATTATAAAGGAGCTCTACAGGTGTCTCCAAAGGTACATGTTGGGTTGGCGTATTTCGAGATTAGGATTTGTCACTCCGATTGTCGGAGAGGTATCTCTGGGCCCTCTCGGTAATGCACATCACATAAGCCTTGCAAGAATTGCAACTAATGAGTTAGTTGTGAGATGATGTATTACGAATAGTTTCGCAACTCACGCCACCCGGAACACCACAACGTAATGGTGTGTCCGAACGTCGTAATCGTACTTTACTTGATATGGTGCGATCTATGATGTCTCTTACTGATTTACCGCTATCGTTTTGGGGTTATGCTCTAGAGACGGCCGCATTCACGTTAAATAGGGCACCATCAAAATCCGTTGAGACGACGCCTTATGAACTATGGTTTGGCAAGAAACCAAAGTTGTCGTTTCTGAAAGTTTGGGGTTGCAATGCTTATGTGAAAAAGCTTCAACCTGATAAGCTCGAACCCAAATCGGAGAAATGTGTCTTCATAGGATATCCAAAGGAAACTATTGGATACACCTTCTGTCACAGATCCGAAGGCAAAGCTTTTGTTGCTAAATTCGGAAACTTTCTAGAGAAGGAGTTTCTCTCGAAAGAAGTGAGTGGGAGGAAAGTAGAACTTGATGAGGTAACTGTACCTGCTCCCTTATTGGAAAGTAGTACATCACAGAAACCAGTTTCTGTGACACCTACACCACTTAGTGAGGAAGCTAATGATGATGATCATGAAGCTTCAGAACAAGATACTACTGAACCTCGTAGATCAACCAGAGTAAGATCCGCACCAGAGTGGTACGGTAATCCTGTTCTAGAAGTCATGCTACTAGATCATGATGAACCTACGAACTATGGAGAAGCGATGGTGAGACCAGATTCCGCAAAATGGCTTGAAGCCATGAAATCTGAGATGGGATACATGTATGAGAACAAAGTATGGACTTTTGTTGTCTTGCCCAGTGATCGGCAAGCAATTGAGAATAAATGGATCTTTAAGAAGAAGACTGACGCTGACGGTAATGTTATTGTCTACAAAGCTCGACTTGTCGCAAAAGGTTTTCGACAAGTTCAAGGGATTGACTATGATGAGACCTTCTCACCCGTAGCGATGCTTAAGTCTGTCCGAATCATGTTAGCAATTGCCGCATTTTATGATTATGAAATTTGGCAGATGGATGTCAAAACTGCATTCCTGAATGGATTTCTGGAAGAAGAGTTGTATATGATGCAGCCGGAAGGTTTTGTCGATCCAAAGGGAGCTAACAAAGTGTGCAAGCTCCAGCGATCCATTTATGGACTGGTGCAAGCCTCTCGGAGTTGGAATAAACGCTTTGATAGTGTGATCAAAGCATTTGGTTTTGTACAGACTTTTGGAGAAGCCTGTATTTACAAGAAAGTGAGTGGGAGCTCTGTAGCATTTCTGATATTATATGTAGATGACATATTACTAATTGGAAATGATATAGAATTTCTGGATAGCATAAAGGGATACTTGAATAAGAGTTTTTCAATGAAAGACCTCGGTGAAGCTGCTTACATATTGGGCATTAAGATCTATAGAGACAGATCAAGACGCTTAATTGGACTTTCACAAAGCACATACCTTGACAAAGTTTTGAAAAAGTTCAAAATGGATCAAGCAAAGAAAGGATTCTTGCCTGTGTTACAAGGTGTGAAATTGAGTAAGACTCAATGCCCGACCAATGCAGAAGATAGAGAGAAAATGAAAGATGTTCCCTATGCTTTAGCCATAGGCTCTATCATGTATGCAATGCTGTGTACCAGACCTGATGTGTGTCTTGCTATAAGTCTAGCAGGCAGGTACCAAAGTAATCCGGGAGTGGATCACTGGACAGCGGTCAAGAACATCCTAAAATACCTGGAAAGGACTAAGGATATGTTTCTCATATATGGAGGTGACAAAGAGCTCATCGTAAATGGTTACGTTGATGCAAGCTTTGACACTGATCCGGACGATTCTAAATCGCAAACTAGATACGTGTTTACATTAAACGGTGGAGCTGTCAGTTGGTGCAGTTCTAAACAAAGCGTTGTGGCGGGATCTACATGTGAAGCGGAGTACATAGCTGCTTCGGAAGCAGCAAACGAAGGAGTCTGGATGAAGGAGTTGATATCCGATCTAGGTGTTATACCTAGTGCATCGGGTCCAATGAAAATATTTTGTGACAATACTGGTGCAATTGCCTTGGCAAAGGAATCCAGATTTCACAAGAGAACCAAGCACATCAAGAGACGCTTCAATTCCATCTGGGATCTAGTCCAGGTGGGAGACATAGAGATTTGCAAGATACATACGGATCTGAATGTTGCAGACCCGTTGACTAAGCCTCTTCCACGAGCAAAACATGATCAGCACCAAAGCTCCATGGGTGTTAGAATCATTACTGTGTAATCTAGATTATTGACTCTAGTGCAAGTGGGAGACTGAAGGAAATATGCCCTAGAGACAATAATAATGTTATTATTTTGTTTCCTTATATCATGATAAATGTTTATTATTCATGCTAGAATTGTATTATCCGGAAACATAATACTTGTGTGAATACATAGACAAACTAAACGTCACTAGTATGTCTCTACTTGACTAGCTCGTTAATCAAAGATGGTTATGTTTCCTAACCATAGACATGTGTTGTCATTTGATTAATGGGATCACATTATTAGGATAATGATGTGATTGACATGACCCATTCCATTAGCTTAGCACCCGATCGTTTAGTGTGTTGCTATTGCTTTCTTCATGACTTGTACATGTTCCTATGACTATGAGATTATGCAACTCCCGTTTTCCAGAGGAACAATTTGTGTGCTACCAAACGTCACAACGTAACTGGGTTATTATAAAGGAGCTCTACAGGTGTCTCCAAAGGTACATGTTGGGTTGGCGTATTTCGAGATTAGGATTTGTCACTCCGATTGTCGGAGAGGTATCTCTGGGCCCTCTCGGTAATGCACATCACATAAGCCTTGCAAGCATTGCAACTAATGAGTTAGTTGCGAGATGATGTATTACGAAACGAGTAAAGAGACATGCCGGTAACGAGATTGAACTAGGTATTGAGATACCGACGATCGAATCTTGGGCAAGTAACATACCGATGACAAAGGGAACAACGTATGTTGTTATGCAGTCTGACCGATAAAGATCTTCATAGAATATGTAGGAGCCAATATGAGCATCTAGGTTCCGCTATTGGTTATTGACCGGAGACGTGTCTCGGTCATGTCTACATTGTTCTCGAACCCGTATGGTCCGCACGCTTAAGGTTTTGATGACAGTTATATTATGAGTTTATGAGTTTTGATGTACCGAAGTTAGTTCGGAGTCCCGGATGTGATCATGGACATAACGAGGAGTCTCGAAATGGTCGAGACATAAAGATTGATATATTGGACGGCTATATTCGGACACCGGAAGTGTTCCGGGTGATTTCAGAGAAAACGGGAGAGCCGGAGGGTTACCGGAACCCTACCGGGAGAAGTAATGGGCCATATGGGCCTTAGTGGAGAGAGAGAGGGGCAGCAAGGGTGGGCCGCGTGCCTCCTCCCCCCTGGTCCGAATTGGACTAGGAGAGGGGGGCGGCGCCCCCCTTTCCTTCTCCCTCCCCACTTCCTTCCCCCTCCTACTAGGAGTCCTACTCCTACTAGGAGGAGGACTCCTCCTTGGCGCGCCTATAGGACCGGGCGGCCTCCTCCCCTTGCTCCTTTATATACGGGGGCAGGGGGCACTCCATAGACACAATTTGATCCACGTGATCATATTCTTAGCCGTGTGCGGTGCCCCCTTCCACCATAATCCTCGATAATATTGTAGCGGTGCTTAGGCGAAGCCCTGCGACGGTAGTACATCAAGATCGTCACCACGCCGTCGTGCTGACGGAACTCTTCCCCGATACTTTGCTGGATCGGAGTCCGGGGATCGTCATCGAGCTGAACGTGTGCTAAAACTCGGAGGTGCCGTAGTTTCAGTGCTTGATCGGTCAGGCTGTGAAGACGTACGACTACATCAACCGCGTTGTGCTAATGCTTCCGCTTTCGGTCTACAAGGGTACATAGATCACACTCTCCCCTCTCGTTGCTATGCATCACCATGATCTTGCGTGTGCGTAGGAAATTTTTTGAAATTACTACATTCCCCAACACCTACTTGAATCGCCAGTGCTTGAAAGGAAAAGTGAATGAAAAACATCGAAATTGGAAAGTTTCCTATGGTACTACTTTTCATAATTTGGTGCAAAGGAATGGAGCAAAGGAAAACTGTAGGATTTGTTCCTTTAGTGTTTCCTTGAAATAAAAACCATAGGAATTCTAATTTCCACTTCTCCTCCTTTTCATATTCCTATTCATCAAGCACAAGACTAAGAGATTGTAGCATAATAGCATTATAACCGTACATTTTCTTGTGGTTTGACTTAATCTCACCATGCTTTTTTGCATCCTGTGATCTTCCAATTGTTGTGAATCAAACACCCAGATTGGCAGAAATCCTGTGTTTTTAAATTCTCTGTTTTGCACGTGCATTCCTATCCTACTCATGTCTATTTCCTATCCTTGCATTGTTAGAATCCTCAAATTCAAACAAGCCCTTACTCAATTACTTCTGTTACACATATGTGTCAAAGAAAACCTTGTGTGGTTTGTCCTGCTCCTGCGGCGCTGTGTTCCACCCCAGCTCAGCTGCTCCAATGAAGGAAGGATTCACCACAGCAGGGATCCGCTCTCCAGACTGTCTTTCGCCGCCTCAGATCTTCTTCCCCGCCACCGGCAGCCACGGCAACTGCATTACCATCATCAACTGAGCAGATGACCTTGAGGACTACACGGGTCCGCAAGAGAGGTCGCACTCTTCCGTGTCTGCTTACGTTATGCGTCGCTTAATATGATGACATGCTACATTATCGTCGTGTTCACCTATTAGACTCCGAGTCAGGTCCAAACTAATGCTGAAACTTGAGTTTTAAATGGTTGTGGGGGTACATATTGGGGCAGCAATCAGTATTATTGGTTAATCTCCGGTGTCTACTATGAGTTTCATGTTGGGTGCAAACGAACATTAAAGGAGCCATTATCTGTATTTTTTAACTAAAGCTATCATCTGTCTGCTATCATTGGTTTTGGGTCTATCCACAGTTTTCTACCATCACTCTGGATTTGTGCATGCACTCCTTACATAATGACACTATGTTTTATTCCTATGCATGCCAGTTATTGTACACAATGGAACTGATCATGTAGAGCAAAAGATACGAGCCTTGCGTGGCAATAAAATTTCATGCAGATGTCGTTCCATGGTGGGCGCAAAGGCAGCCCCCCTCCACCCATTTCGGATCGTAATCAAGAGGAAGATAACTGTTATGAGGGGGATTTAGAAGGAGAAGACCACTCCTATTTACCCCATGAGGTCTTCGCTCTAACTTGGCATGCTGATGTTGGTAATATCATGCATATGGTGCCTTGCATTGCTTACTGTATACATTAAAGATGTCATCTGCTTAGTTTAGACATGCTTTGTGTCAATGCCATCTATTTAGTTTCTTTATCGTATATGTGAATCATGCAATACCATCTCGTCTAGCCAGGCATCATATATGTGAATTTTGCAATGCCACCCTGGTTAGCCAGTCATCTTATATGTGAATTATATCATGCCATCATTTTTTTATTACGTGTTAAATTTGTCAACAATTTTAGTACATTCAATTACTCTTCCTGTGAATCAGTCATTTGGCACGGTCATGGAAAAATCTGGAGTGGAAACAAGGTCTTCAGAGCAGACAATGCTATCTGACGAAGCGCATGTCTTGCTGGTTACCGATAGCTCCTCAAAGGAGGATTCAGAGACAGATGACCAGTCATATTCCCCCCCCCCCCCCGAGGTGCATGCCCTAACTTGGCAGGGTTATGTTGCTCATATCGTGCGTATGGTTTCTTGCATTGCTATGTCATTTGCTTAGTTTAGACATGCTTTGTGTGAATGCCACCTTTTTAGTGTCTAATTACCATATATGTGAATTATGCAATGCCATCTTGTTGCAAGACATTATATATGTGAATTATGCAATGTTATCTTGTTGCAAGGCATTATGTATGTGAATTATGCAATGCCATGCTGTTTAGGCAAGCGTCATATATGTGAATTATATCATGCCATCCTTTTTTTGTATTTCTCATTGCTTTTGTCGACAATGTTTGTATATTCAACTTCTCTTCCTGTGCATCAGCCATTTGAATTTGTGATGGAGAAATCTGGAGTGAAAACAAGGTCTTCAGAGCAGACAATGCTACTTGTTGAAGCAGATATCTTGTTGGTTACATATAGCTCTTCAGAGGAGGATTCAGAGGCAGATGACCAGTCCTATTATCCCCCTGAGGTGTATGCTCAAACTTGGTAGGGTTATATTACTCATATAATGCATATGTTGTATTGCAATGCTTAGTTTTTACATCATATACACAATATTGAATGCCATCTCCTTAGTTGACACATCATATATGCAATTGCCCTCTGCTCACTTCCTTAGTATATAAATCATATATTTGAATTATGTCATGCCATGATGTTTACATAGATAGCATGTATCTGAATTATGGCATGCCAACCCATTTTCTAAAGACATAATATAGTTATATCATCTCATCCTGTTTACATAGTCATCATATTTAAATTATGTCATTCTAACCCTGAATTATATCATGCCATCATGTTTCCATCGACGGCATGTTTGTGATTTATGGCATGCCAACCACTTTAATAGACACATCGTATAGTTATATCATGTCATCATGTTTACATAGTCATCATATTTTGAAGTATGTCATTCTATCCTGGTTAGTTAGCCATCATACATGTGAAATTGTGTCATGCTATCCTGTTTAATTAGCCATCATATATGTGAAATTATGTCCTGCTATTCTGTTTGCTTAGACAACATAAATGTGAATTATTTCATGCCCTGTTTTCTTCCCTACTATCCATTGCACCTGTCTATCTTACAATGTATGTACATTCAATTACTTTTCTTGTTTATCAGCCATTTCAATTGGAGGGAGTGATGGCAGTATCTGTGGGAGTAAAAACACGGTCTTCAGAAAAGATGGTGCTACCTGTCGATGCAGTTAGAACCACGGTTGTACTTGCCCAAGAACCAGCCCCACCACACATAACCCACACTCATGCAGATTGTACCCCTACCCAGTTGGACAGAGAACCAGATACACCCCTTCTAACCCCAACCCCAGCAGATAGACACCCAGTTCCCATTGACACAGCACCGTCTCCACCACGGAGCACCCAAACACAAGCAGTTAGTAAGGCAACTGCAGTGCCCAAATCACGAGGACCACCACTCCGAACCCGAAGTCAACGCTTAAAGAAGAAGAATTGTTCTTAGGTCAGGTTCCATAGCTATGGTTCATACTACTTTTCTCTTGCATCACTGTATTTACTGATACCAACTAATTTCAAATTTGAAGGATGCAATTGAAACTCCAATGGTGCAACAGGTATGTTTTAAACCTGTTTCTTCAGCGTGTTTGGCTGTTTGCTGTTGTAACTTGCTCTATGTTGATTTCAGTTTCAATTAAATAAACAATTATGTTCTCATGCCATGCACATTACAAGTGTTGTTATTGCTGTGTAGTTTCCCACACTTATATTCTGTATATGCTGCTTTGTCTTAAATAGATATGATTCGAACTGTATCTATGTTGACTTGGCAACATAAACTAGAATGATATAGACCATACAGTGACCATACTGCATAGATATATGTTTGTTTCATGTTGTTATCCTTTCCACCTTACTACTGAACTGGTTTACCAAAATGAGTTTCATATACTACATTGTAAACCTGAGATGTGTTTGTTTGTTTCTCTTTTAGAACGCGGATAAAATATTGGAGATGAGTACCCTGTTATGCAATGGTAAAGGAAGTAATGCAGATAAGGTTCAAGATAGTGAGACATCCCTGTCGGTCTCCAAGAAAGCTGATAAAAACTATATTGAAGACACTGAGACAACCACAAAGTCCTATCTTGATGTAGTGTTCGAGTTACTGGCTACCACTGCTGGCACCAGCTCTTCGAACTCATTGCCTGAATCAGTTCGGCTTCTTGAGTCTCAACTTCAAGTTGAAAGACATCGATCAAATGTTATGCGATAGGAAGCCGAAGGACTGAGGAAGTCCCTGCAGAATTCAGATGCATACTTTCTGGTGCAACAGCAAGCGCTGGAGGACTTAAGCGCCAAACAAGAGAAACTTAATAAGCTTGCTAAGCATCTTGCCAGCATTATTGGTACCCAGGATATTGTTTCTTGAGCTCTTTTGAAGTGGTTTCAGTTCTGGACTTGTTTTGCTGCGGCGTTTATATGCTGCTGTGTTCCCCATATTTGCACTCGTGGCGAACTTTGATGCCTAGTGGATGTAATATGTGTAATAGCCATGATAGCCTAGTGTCAGTTGCTTGCTTGTTTATTTCCTTGTGGTCTTGTTTATCTGTTAGCTTGTAGTCAGTGCAGTTCTTTTTCTGTGGTTTGCTAGTGGCTGCAATAACCTATTTTTTAAAACTAGGCCACAATAACCATGGGCTAATATTTATTGTAGTGACACTAGGCCTCCTACGGGCCGTAGAAACAGTGGGCCTTCTACGAGCCGTATAAATAGTGGGCCTTCTACGGGCCGTAGAAACAATGGGCCTTCTACGGGTCGTATCATCAATGGGCCTTCTACGGGCCGTATCATCAATGGGCCTTATATGGGCCGTATGATCGATTGGCCAAACATGGGCAAAACAGACCGCATTCTGGCCGTAAACGGGCTAGAGTTGGAATCGTCCGTTCATGGGCCGACCATAACGGGCCATTGTTAATAGGCCGTATTTGATGACGCTATTAACGGACCACAAACGGGCCGACTGAAACCACGGACTGAATTTGGCCCACAAGCGGAAAATGATAGTAACGGGCCGTAAGTAAACGAATGCTGGAAATGAGCCCAAGAATAAATGGGCTCTGAGAAGGCTGAAAGATAACATAGGCTGGAGACGGTCCAACGGAATAATGAGCCGTTAATGGGTATAAAGTGATACACTGTTCATTACGGGCCAGTTTCACCATGGGCCGTTAATAGGTGTAAAGTGATACACTGTTCATTACGGGCCAGTTTCACCATGGGACGTTAATAGGCCAAGTGTTACATAGGGCCTCATATGGGCCGAAAGACGTCATGGGCCATACATGGGCCAGAAGTGAAAACAGGCTGGAATCATATTGGATGGCCCAGATGACGCTACTGGGCCTAATTCAGATAGGGCGTAACGGGCCTTGGGTTAGCGGGCTGTAAATGGGCTATATGCGAACAGGCCGTTAACAGGCTTTCCATGGGCCGACCCGCCACCTTTTGACCAAGTCAAACGGGCCGGCCTTTTCACAGGAATGGGCCTCTGTTGGGCCGTGCCATGTGTCAACGTATCATAGGCGCCTTCTGTCCAATGAGCGGATGACATCTGTCCCGACGATGAGCCGACACGTGTTTCCTCCAGCCAATGATGATTTTACACGTGGAAAATCCCCATTGGTCGGGGCTGTTAACGGGTTATCGGATCCAAAACCCGACCCAATAGCTTAACGGCGTTTCGTTATGGTGGATGCCACGTGTCGGTCACCCTTGACGAAAGCACTTCTGTGACGCGCGATTTATCGGCATGGAAGTGGACACTTCCGTGATGATAATTTTGGTAATGTCATGGAACACTTCTACGACAGCACAGGTATGACTATCTTGATTCTGTCATAAATTTGTCATGGATGTACATGCATGACAAAAACGCGACCTACTATGACAAACATGTATCATCACGGAAGTGTATTTTTTTGTAGTGCCTGCTTGTTGCAGTCAACAAGTTCACTAAATGGATTAAAGCCAAGCCCATCAAGAACCTCGATTCAGGCACTGCTGTCAGCTTCATCAGATGAATAACGTTCAGATATGGAGTGCCACACAGCATCATCACAGACAACAGTTCAAACTTTGATTTAGATGAGTTCAGAACTTTCTGTGCTTCCCAAGGCACTCGGGTCGACTATGCTTCAGTTGCTCACCTGCAGTCGAATGAACAAGCAGAAAGAGCAAATGGTTTGATCCTCCAAGGGTTGAAGCCCAGATTAATGTGAGACCTCAAGCATGCAGCCGGCGCCTGGGTAGATGAGTTACCATCAGTACTGTGGGGCCTGAGGACAATGCCAAATCGGTCGACTGGCCGGACTCCCTTCTTCCTGGTTTATGGAGCCGAGGCCGTGCTACCGACTGATTTACTCCATAATGCCCCGCCAGTGGAACTCTTCTCAGAGACATAAGCAGAGCAAGCCCAACAAGATGTTGTTGACCTTCTAGAAGAGGAAAGATAAATGGCCCTGATCAGGTCGACCATCTATCAACAAGACCTTCATCGGTTCCATGCTAGAAATCTTAATGGTCGAGCATTTCAGGAAGGGGACCTGGTTCTCCGAGTGGATTAGCAACGACCACACAAGCTGCCTCCCGCTTGGGAGGGCCCTTTCATCATCACCAAAGTGCTTCACAATGGAGCATACCACCTGTACGATGTCGAGCACAAGAAGGACGAGCCACGCGCTTGAAATGCGGAGCTTCTCCGCCACTTTAACACTTAAGCATTCAGGCTGTCGAGATGTAATAAGAAGTACCTTTCAGTTTGTTTAATCAAAGACATGGTTTTGCAACCTCCTAAATGATTGTTATTACTTATACATCTGTCCAAAAACCCCCAATGGGTGGCTTAGTCGCGAATCCGATTCGCCTAAGTTTCAAAAAACACAAAATCCCACCGAGTGAGGGGCAACCCGCTCACTCGGGGGCTTAGCTGTGAACCTGATTCACCTAAGTTTCAAAAGTCCTAACGAGTGGTGAGCAACCCTCCCACTCAGGGGCATAGCTACAGTCCAGTACTCGCCTAAGTTTAAAAAGTCCTACTGAGTGGTGAGCAACCCTCCCACTCAGGGGCTTAGTTGCAGTCCAGTACTCGCCTAAGTTTAAAAAATCCTACCGAGTAGTGAGCAATCCTCCCACTCGGGGGCTTAGCTGCAGTCTAGCACTCGCCTAAGTTTAAAAAATCCTACAGAGTGATGAGCAACCCTTCTACTCGGGGGCTTAGCTGCAGTCAAGTACTTGCCTAAGTTTAGAAAATCCTACCGAGTGGTGAGCAACCCTCCCACTCGGGGGCTTAGCTGCAGTCGAGTACTCACCTAAGTTTAAAAAATCCTACAGAGTGGTGAGCAACCCTCCCACTCGGGGGCTTAGCTGCAGTCCAGTACACGCCTAAGTTTACAAAATCCTACCGAGTGGTGAGCAACCCTCCCACTCGGGGGCTTAGCTGCAGTCCAGTACTCGCCTAAGTTTAAAAAATCCTACCGAGTGGTGAGCAACCCTCCCTCTCGGGGGCTTAGCTGCAGTCCAGTACTCGCCTAAGTTTAAAAAATCCTACCGAGTGGTGAGCAACCCTCCCTCTCGGGGGCTTAGCTGCAGTCCAGTACTTGCCTAAGTTTAAAAAATCCTACCAAGTGGTGAGCAACCCTTCCACTAGGGGGCTTAGCTGCAGTCCAGTACTCGCCTAAGTTTAAAAAATCCTACCGAGTGGTGAGCAACCCTCCCACTCGGGGGCTTAGCTGCAGTCCAGTACTCGCCTAAGTTTAAAAAATCCTACCGAGTGATGAGCAACCCTCCCACTCGGGAGCTTAGCTGCAGCCCAGTACTCGCCTAAGTTTAAAAAATCCTACCGAGTGGTGAGGAACCCTCCCACTCGGGGGCTTAGCTGCAGTCTAGAACTTGCCTAAGTTTAAAAAATCCTACCGAGTGGTGAGCAACCCTCCCACTCGGGGGCTTAGCTGTAGTACAGTACTCGCCTAAGTTTAAAAAATCATACTGAGTGGTGAGCAGCCTTCCCACTCGGGGGGCTTAGCTGCAGTCCAGTACTCGTCTAAGTTTAAAAAAACCCCACCGAGTGGAGAGCGACCCTCCCACTCAGTGGCTTAGCTGCAATCTTGTACTCGCCTAAGTTTTAAATCCGCTCCATCCTTATCCGCAAGGACGATGAGGTGCAGGTCGACCATGACCATATCCTCAGAGCTACGACACAAATACAACGTCCGCTCCATCCTTATCCGCAAGGACGATGAGGTGCAGGTCGACCACGACCTTAACCTTGGAGCTACAACACAAATACAACGTCTGTTCCATCCTTACCTATAAAAAATACGACGAGCAGGTCATGGACAGCATCAGATACCCTTGTCTATGATCCACTCAATTGAGTTGCACCACAAAGTCAGTAGCAATACAGATTGAAGAATCAAAGCCAAGAGATTCAAAAGCAACCAAGTTCAGATAAAACCTAAGAGGTTCCAGATCACAGTTCAAAGGACTCGGGCGTCTGGCCCAAAAGAGTATTAACAGTTACAAGACCACTCGGCATACCGAGGCAAATTTAATCGGATTATAAAAGTTTGTTCACTCCACGGGTGGAGGACTGGCAGGCTCGACGAACTCGTCCAGGTCTATTCCATCTGCAATTCAAGTGGCGACAACAATGAAGGTCTCCATGAAGGATTGGAAGTCGTGTCTCCTGGTATTGGCAACCTTGATCCCTGCTAGCTTTTCCTCCTTGGCCTCCTTGCAGTGGACTCGAACTAGCGACAGAGCTACGTCGGCACCGCAGTGAGCAGATGACTTCTTCCACTCATGCACTCGACCAGGGACCTCATTGAGTCGGGTCATCAAAGACTCGAGGTCATTTTGGAGCATCTCCCTTGGCCAAAGCGCTGAGTTAATCCGCGACACCGCAACCTTCAGACGTGCAACATATTCCGTAACACTAGCGACGCTAGATTCCAGTCGGAGCACGTTCATGGCAGCTTCATCACCGACAGGGGAAAGGATGGGGTCCAGGCCTGTCTCGATCCGTCCAGTTTCTTCCTCAAAGTTTTGACAGAATTATACAAACACAAAGAGATGATGAGTCGACGGTTTTATGGTGAATCGACGATGGCTAAACAATCGGATAAGGAAAAATACCTTCGAGCATAAGGAACTTCTTGGCGAGTACCCCGGATAAGCCTCTAGGTCATTTCTCTTATGAGAAATGACTTCAATCTTCTCGTTCAAAGCAACTTTGTCTTTCTTTAGACAAGTCACTTCTTTGTTGGCTTTGGTGAGGGATGCCTTTAGCTTGGCGTTGTCCCGACTGAAGCCAGCTTCTTGTCAGCGAGTGTTGTCTTCCTCCAGTGCCCCGACTGAAGCCAGCTTCTTGTCAGTGAGTGTTGTCTTCTCCTGAGCCTCCTTCTGTGCAGCTGCAAGGTCAAGGTCCTCCTGTACCAGAGCTTGCTTCATTTTCTCTGAAGAATATGCAGTCGGGTCAGAGAGAAGAACGAAGAGACAACTTGAGAGATGGTCAAGATAGACAGTCGATAGGTCGTTACTTTCCATACCAGCTACTTCGTCTTTAGCCTTTTTCAAATTTTGATTGGCCAGCTCCATGTCAAGGTTGAGCTATCTCTGCTTCTGCTCGAAATCGGCAAACTTGGAGATAAGCTCACATGATTTCTACAGTCAGCAAAAAGATACATCAATGGACAGGATCAAACATTATTCGCTTCCGAGTGAAAAGAACTCTAAGACTACTACAGAATCAAACATTCAACACTAGTCTCGGGGACTACACCCAGTGGGTGCACTTAGGATGCCCCCACTGGTTCAGATCCCGCTCGACATGGTCCGCCCAGACTGAGTGGAAAAGAAAAAACGGCCAGCAATAGTCATTCTCAAACCCCAACTGACTGCCCGTAGTCGATCGCGGTCTCGGGGACTACACCCAGTGGGTGCACTCTGCGTGCCCCCACTGGTTCAGGTTCCACTCAACATGGTCCGCCCAGACCGAGTGGAAGAACCGAAGGAGAAGATATTTTTATCAAGGCCCCCGCCGAATCACACATTCGACGGCGGCCTCGGGGACTACACCCAGTGGGTGCACTTTGCGTGCCCCCACTAGTCCAAAAACTACAATCGACACAACCTAGTCGACTCAACTGGAAAAATATTCGACGTAAATTAAAACACCCACTGGGTGTGCAGATGCGAAGAGCAAACTAACAGATGGACGCACAAAGAAGAGTTTTTTCGGGTAGCATATCCTAACAGAACAAGCGACAAGATAGGAGGTCAATCGGAAACCAACTTACATGGACATTGGCTCGGATGGCTGCACTGGCATCATAAGCAGCTTGACTATTCTCGTGCACGGTCTTCACCCGCTCCATCATCAGGCCCACTTGGCGTATAGCTTCTGCTGCGGCGCTTGCCTAGTCCTCCGGGATGTGATGGGTCGTGAAGAACGGAGTTGTCGGTTCAGTCACAGCAGCCTGAGAATCCGAGGCGTGACGTTGAACAGATGAAGCAGGGACGGGCACGGTCGACGATGAAGGGCGTTCACTCAACACTGGAACAGCAAAGGTGACAGAGGCCCGGTTCGCATCTTCAGGCTGTTGAACCACTGGCTCTGTCACCAGCACCGACTAAGACGTTTAGCCAGCGGATGCCTTCTTGCTTGAAGCCTTGCCCCTCCTTCCCATGGTCCTCTACGGCACGTCTTCGTCATCATCTGGAAGCTCAATGACATTGGGCGGAGCTGCAAAGCAATCGTTTACAGGAGTTCACTCGACCGTCAAAAGAGCAGATTAAATAATGACAGAAGGGCAAAGAGTTTTGCCTGCATGAGAGGTGACCGCGTCTTCCATCTCTTCATATTCATCATCTCAGTAAATAGAAGTCCCAGAGGCAGCACTACAAAATTCAGAATTCACTCGGTTAAAACAAGAAAGCAAGTCGACCAAAGTTTGAATCGTGCGAAAACTAGAAAGTTGAGCTCAGTAATTACCCAGAAGCGATGGGGACAGGCACTTTAATCTTGGGCAGAGCCTTCCGGGGCTTCGATGTCATGACTTTGGGCTGCTTAGGAGCTTTTTCAGTCAGCACAGGAGAAGACGTCCAAGTACTCTTTAAAGGTTGTCTAGTCAGAGGAGTTGTTTTGCCCTGAATGCTTGCTGCATGCTGCCTCTGTTTGGAGCGCCTCTCTATGTGAGGCGGAGAGTCGACCTCCTCGCCACTACTCGAGTCCTCACTCTCCTTGTCTCATCCTCCGCCAGAGTGCCAGTCTCCGCTTTCACCCCCGCTCGCCTCTCCCTCCTGCTCTTGCTCTCCCTTGGGCATCGAGTATAGTTCAGTAAAGGTCTGCAAAGGATAGAGTCGAGTGGATATTAATCAGTTTCAAAAGCTAACACATATCATAGCAAAATACACTCAGATGGAAAGAAGTGAACCTTGTCGGGCTCAGTGGTGTTGTGGAGTGGAGGAACCCTTCTGGACCCCCTGGGGTTGTCCTTGTTCCAAGTGATGCCTTGTAACCACAGCTCCACAATCTCCTCGCTAACTTCCTACGGATGGATCCAAGTGCTGTCCTCAATGCTCGAGTACAACCACATTGTATGGTCACGAGCTTGGAGCGGCTGAACGCATCGACTCAGAAATGCTTCTAGCAAATACATACCAGTCACGCCATCACAGACAAGTTGGACCACTCGCTCAACCAGCATAGCAACCTCCTCTTTCTCCTCTAGAGTCACTCTCAACGAAGAAGGCTTCTCGACTCGCTCGGTGAAAAATGGAGGAAGACCAGTCGACTGACCTGGAGTCGGTTCATCCTTACAATAGAACCAGTTCGACTGCCACCCCCTGACGAACTCGGGAAGAATCATGGCAGGGAAAGTGCTTTTGTTCCTCATCTGGATCCCTAAATCCCCACACATCTGGATCACATGTGTCCTCTCATCACTCGGATTGGCCTTTTTTACTGACTGAGAGTGGCAGGTAAAAATGTGTTTGAAAAGGCCCAGTGCGGTCGACAACCCAGAAAGTTCTCGCACATGAAAAAATAGGCAACGAGGTATGTGATAGTGTTGGGGGAAAAGTGGTGAAGTTGGGCTTCGAAGAAATTTAGAAAACCGGGAAGAAAGGATGGGGGCCAAAGAAAAACCGCGGTCGACATGGGTCGCAAGTAGAACACACTCACCCTCTTGCGGTCACGGCTCGGTCTCGTCCCCCGGAAGTCGCCAAGACTCATGGGCGATCAGCCCTCCGTCAACTGGATCCTCCATGTCTTCTTCCATGATGGTTGACCGGATCCAGTCGCCCTGGATCCAGCCGCGCGGCAGAGCGGATCTTGACGACGACCCGCCCCGGCTCGTCTTCTTCCCCTTCGCCTTCGCCGTCGCTTTCTTCGCATGCTCCAGAGCGGCGGTCTTGTCCTTCCCCATTACGGTGGAATGGGCTCAAGCCGGGCGGCAGTGTCGAGAGCGAAGGCGGAAACAGTGGGGAGCGGAGGAAGGAGGAGGAGAATGGGGCTCAGTGCGAAGGCAGCGGCCTCGGCGCCTTATATGGCCCCGTTCCCCGAGTGGCTGACCGGTGGACCCATGCAATCCTGTCAAATCCCACAACAGGCATGCGTGCAGTATGTGGCGAAAAAGGTGGCACGGGGATCGAGGCGCCTCTACCTAATCTGCTCCGATTACCGCGGCCCTCTTCGCCCCGTACACTTCCCCAAATATTGAATCCTGCCAGATCCGGGAACGGCAGGGCAGTCAATCATACTGAAGATTTCATGCAACACGAACAGTTGAAACTCATTAGCAGAAAATTCACTCGACAACTTATGAATGGCTCAAGGCGACTCAAAACAAAGTCAAAGTTGTTGCATGGTTCACCAATCCAGTCATATGCTTCCACTGTATCAAGGTTGGGTCGGAACCGTTGTCAACTTCATTTTCCACTCGAACCCAGAACCATTCGGGGGCTAATGACGGTGCCGTGTACCTAGGGTAGGGCAATAGACCTGATCTAAGCACCCTTCCCAAGGACACTGCCCTATAGTCAAAGACATCCAAAGGACAACAAATTCTACCTACTGGAATTACCTCAAGATGCAACCCACTCGATCATGAGTTCCACTCGGGGAGCCCAATTCCATTCGACAATGATATAATCATTCGACCACATCATAAACCACTCGGGGTGCAGAAGATCTAAGGCCACTCAGGATGGCAACGGTCAGGAATTCACTCCATAGTCTTAAGGGTCATTTATATCACTTTAATGCTGATGTTACCAGTAACGTCCCCTCTTTATGTACATTGAACCCTTGTAATGTGGGCTAGCTGGGGTCCTGGCGCACTCTATATAAGCCACCCCCCTCCACTGGCACAAGGGTTCGCACCCCCTGTAACTTCACGCATAATCCAATCGACCGAGCCTCCGGGCACCGAGACGTAGGGCTGTTACTTCCACCGGGAAGGGCCTGCACTCGTACATCTTGCGTGCACAATCTCACCGTAGCTAGGATCTTGCCTCTACATTCTTACCCCCCTACTTTACTGTCAGACTTAGAACCACGACAGGCATTCAGAGCGGCCCGGTGATCAGCGCAGGCTCGGTGAGCGTCGGCCATCCGACTGGTGGAGCGGTGAAGCGTGGACCGACGAAGGAAAAGCTTCAGCACACCCCTACCTGGCGCACCAAATGTCGGATTACGGGTTCCGGCAAACCCTTGTGAGGTTCAAACTCTGGGGTGCGCACAAAGAACTCTCTCTCCCTAGTTCACTCGCTCAATGATTCCACGGCCTAGCTCGACTAACCCAAAGAACACGAGACATAGAGGGTTTATACTGGTTCGGGCCACCTTGCGGTGTAATACCATACTCCAGTGTGGTGGTGGATTGCCTCGAGGGCTAAGGATGAACTAGTAAAGTGGATGAACAGCCTCAGGACAAGAGGTATTCTTAAGCTCGGTGAGCTGGTGAGCTAGTTAGGGTGGAATGGATCCCCTCGCCTCTCTCCCTCTCTAGATGGGTCGATCCCCTTTCTATGGTGGTGGATAGGTCCTATTTATAGAGGTTGTGGTCCTCTTCCCAAATGTTAGGCAGGAAGGGATCCCACGATGGCCAAGTTTGAAGGGGGACAGCTAGTACAAGCTATCCTGACAAAACGTGTTCTCCACCTGCCAAA
This sequence comes from Triticum urartu, assembly GCF_003073215.2. Taxonomy (NCBI): domain Eukaryota; kingdom Viridiplantae; phylum Streptophyta; class Magnoliopsida; order Poales; family Poaceae; genus Triticum; species Triticum urartu. The sequence continues at coordinate 342,387,736 of NC_053024.1, read as the reverse complement.
GGCTCTAGTGGTGATGCTGCGGTGGGCTCTGTGATGACCTCCACCCTACCGTCCTGGGGGTCTTGGTCTTGTTGCATCGAGATGGAAACCTTTGCCTAATGCCTTGGGACCCCGCGCCTGCGCTTTCCGCTTTAGCACCAAAGAGGAAACTGGTACACTACGCCCGCTGGCGCCCGCCAGGCCTTGTCGTCATGGCTTATGTCACATGAACCTCGCGAGGTGCTCCCTGCATAGATATCTCCGCTCCTCAGGAGCCAGCCTAGGGAGGCTGCCCCTAGGGAGGTCTTGGTGTCGTCTGCCTCATGAGGCTTGGCTCCTCACGAGGGTCTTGAGTTGTTGCTGCTAAAGATGGGTCGTACCAGGCCGTTGGTGAAGCCATGCTCTAGGACGTAGGCAGGCAAGTATGGGCACCCCCGGTTCCAGAACGCCGACACACTCCTCTACTGTAAGAATGGTGAAAATTGTAATCTACCTCCTTTCGCCGAAACATGGGACATCCAGCAGTCGTACCACCTAATGACCAATGAGCCATGAAATCACATAGACCCAGCAGTAAGTTGGACGGACAAAGCAACCATCACTCTTGAATCCGCTTCTCCCTTCAATGCAGGCGCTAGTGAGAGGTCGTGTCCACTCTTCCCGGGCATGAATGCGGAACCGATTATCTGGAGGGGCCCTGACCATTTCGAGCGGGAAGCACGCACGGGTGATGGAGGGGCTTTGGGAGGGCCAGGCTAGTTAGGAGCGGGCGTGGCAGCTGTCCCGACCGGACGCCCGGAAACGATAGGATGCACCGACTCTCGCGGCTAAATCATACACTACATACCATCTCTCTGTAGGAGTAGGTCGATGTGTCGCTCTCTCTAACACACACACATGCACACACACACAAGATGTGAGATAAATGGAGTACATACAAGAAGAGAAGAGGTGACGAATATTCCATCAAACCTGGACTGAGGAGTAGTACTCCCTCCGTCTAGGTGTTATGTCATCTTACAAAAATCAGATATTCCCAAAATGTTTAGGTGTCATCCATTAACTTCGCATTTCAATCCCCTCCTAGCCTCGTTGCTGGAGAGTGTTGTTACTATGCATGGAGCGCAACTACGCGTTGATCAGTCAAGGAATCAAAGTTGGCTTGCATGCGAGCTAATATGTGGCCCTTCATGGTAGCTAAAATGGCATCTCTTAATTGTTGTGATTAATTGTTGCGTTTAGAGACATAAATCAGGGCTTTGATTGGAGGACGGACTGGTCAAGTTTCTCCTTCTCCTCCAATCTGCTTGCACCTTGGTCCCGTTGAACCTTCTAACGTGACTTACACCTAGACGAAGGGAGTAGTATGAGATACGGTGGCACACTGACTTAGGTCGAATACAAGTGCCCAAAATTATTGGAAGAGAGCAAAGTGTACAAACTAAATAACTAAAATTGAATTTCTCGTTTTTTTTAAACGGAGGCAAAGATTCGCCTCATCCACTAAATAAGAGGAGAATAGAGTTCCACAGTTTGCAAGTAACCCTACAAATAAACGGCATGTCAATTACTCCCAATACGCCCTAGTTTCTTAGCACCTGATGTAACCCTTATTACATACGGTGGCACACTGACTTAGGGCGAATACAAGTGCCTAAAATATTTATAATTGGAAGATGGTGCAGCCTGCCTTTCTGATATTTTGACTGTGTGTGGTTCAGTTGTTGTTCACTTCGGAGGGTCGTGTACCACACGTGAACATGAGTAAGCGCGACCGGGAGGCTTGCAGCATTAATTGCGAGTTGACTTCTTCGAGCGTTAAATTTTCTTCACGTATTAGCATTGCCCCTTGTATTTTTCTTCACTGCGTTAAATAAAGGGTTCCGTTTTGTGCATAATTTAAAACGATTTTTATGGAGAGAAAAATAAAACCACTCCATCTATATACGCTGCAGCCTCGGCGCTTGTTTTCTAGGGTTTGCTCTCTTCACACTCTCTCTCCACTATATATATACACATTGGAGCCTCAGCGCTTGGAGTTGCTCTCTTCACACTCTCTCACCCTCTCCATATCTAAACAAGACATCGTTGGCCTCTCTCTCTCTCCCCTCACTACTGGTCGAAGAGCCGGCAGGATCCGTCTGTCGGGAAGAGAAGGAGGCTTAACACTATCTTCGTCGGCGAGGGAGGGAATCCACTAGCGGCGCAGATGTTCTCTTTCACCCAACGGTGGCACTGGAGGGCTTCCGACCCTTCTTCCTTGCTGCCGTACATAGTGTGGGCAGATCGGCCTCTGGCCGCCCACTGAGCCACACCCCGAGAACCTTAAGGTACAATTTATTTATTCCACATGCATTGCTTTAGCTGCATGTGGGCTTTTTCCGCTTCTGCACTTGAATCTAGGTGTTGGATCAGACAAGAAAGTAGTGGGGAAAGTTGTATAGCATGAATCTAGGACGTGGTTCAAAGAGGAAAGGAAGAGGGAAAGTAGTACAGACTGGCTATCCAGCACCTATGTTGGTCGAAAAGGGAAAACAATGACAAACGCAGTACGCGCATCTGTAACGAACTGATCTTTCTGTTTGGGGGGGGGACAAGGTTGTAGAGTTTGCGCAGGACTAGATTTGCTGCCCTCACATAGGGAAAGGTGTCTAAAGATAACAAAACCGGGACCAACAAAAATATGCTCCTTGGTTGTTTGTTCTGTGTTGCAACAGACTGTGCATCACCCCTTTATACATCGGTAGATGCACATGGTGCTGGTGTGTCCATTGTCCCGTAAAACTCTTTAGTTGTTGTTAATCTAAGGCCCTATTTGGTTAAAAAGTCCTAGGACTTTTTTAGTCCCAACTAAAAAGTCCCTAGTCCCTACCCGTTTGGTTCCAGGGACTAAACATGGATTAGAGGTTAGTAAATGACATGCTAAAAGACCATGTTACCCCTAGTAATGAACTAATAGAGATAAGGTGCGACACCGGACAGGGGAAACTGTTGGAAAAAGTCCCAAAAAGATCTCCCTTAGGATCTTCTTTCTTTAGTCCCAAATGCCCACTTTTAGTCCCTAAAAGTCCCTCCTGTTTGGTTTAGATGGTACTAAAAGGGACTTCTTTTAGTCCCTACACCAAAAAGTCCCTGTAAACAAACACCCTCTAATAATGCCGCTAGAAAATTCAAGCAATGCTACAATTAAAAGCAAATTACATGTTTAATGAATTTTTATAATCTCTTTGTTAATATGAATCAATGCCACTATTTGAGAAATGCTACTGTCTTGCTTTCTTTCCCATTTAGATAAGTTAGATGCTTCTTTTTGTGGGATTCTGTGTCATCCACCATTATTGACCAGTACTTATTTCCTTTGCACCTCTATGTAAAAAGGGTTATCTACTTCACCTCGTTGCTATTGCGACCTTTTGTTGCACTGCACAAAACACTTTTGTTTTAAGAGTGTTTTGTGCAGTTCAACCAAAATGTCACACTGACAACATTACTTGATTGCTTGATCTTAGTGGAACTGCATAAGAGGAGATCTGACTTCCAATCTGTGTTGGCAAATTTGTTTCAGATCTTCTTCTTTTGAGTTGTTTGAATTCCGCGTCATTAGAGGTCAGTACTAGCCTTATTTCATATGATTGTGCAGTGTACTATCATATGTTGTGCTACTTATATGGTAGGGTTGCTTGATTTTAGTGAACTGCACAAATGGAGACAAGACTTCCAATCTATATGTGCACCATAATATCCCATTGAGGTAAGATAATGATATTTCACAACTGGTGGCCTATATTTTGCTACTGTCATCGGAAAATTAATGTCGTTGTTTACTGCTATACTTGTGCTCCCTAATTGACATGCCAAATCTTACATTGAAGGCGAAGCTGTTGGAAATATGCCCTAGAGGCAATAATAAATTGATTATTATTATATTTCCTTGTTCATGATAATCGTTTATTATCCATGCTAGAATTGTATTGATAGGAAACTCAGATACATGTGTGGATACATAGACAACACCATGTCCCTAGTAAGCCTCTAGTTGACTAGCTCGTTGATCAATAGATGGTTACGGTTTCCTGACCATGGACATTGGATGTCGTTGATAACGGGATCACATCATTAGGAGAATGATGTGATGGACAAGACCCAATCCTAAGCCTAGCACAAAGATCGAGTAGTTCATGTGCTAAAGCTTTTCTAATGTCAAGTATCATTTCCTTAGACCATGAGATTGTGCAACTCCCGGATACCGTAGGAGTGCTTTGGGTGTGCCAAACGTCACAACGTAACTGGGTGGCTATAAAGGTACACTACAGGTATCTCCGAAAGTGTCTATTGGGTTGGCACGAATCGAGACTGGGATTTGTCACTCCGTGTAAACGGAGAGGTATCTCTGGGCCCACTCGGTAGGACATCATCATAATGTGCACAATGTGATCAAGGAGTTGATCACGGGATGATGTGTTACGGAACGAGTAAAGAGACTTGCCGGTAACGAGATTGAACAAGGTATCGGGATACCGACGATCGAATCTCGGGCAAGTATCGTACCGATAGACAAAGGGAATTGCATACGGGATTGATTAAGTCCTTGACATCGTGGTTCATCCGATGAGATCATCGTGGAACATGTGGGAGCCAACATGGGTATCCAGATCCCGCTGTTGGTTATTGACCGGAGAACGTCTTGGTCATGTCTGCATGTCTCCCGAACCCGTAGGGTCTACACACTTAAGGTTCGATGACGCTAGGGTTATAAAGGAAGTTTGTATGTGGTTACCGAATGTTGTTCGGAGTCCCGGATGAGATCCGGGACGTCACGAGGAGTTTCGGAATGGTCCGGAGGTAAAGATTTATATATGGGAAGTCCTGTTTTGGTCACCGGAAGAGTTTCGGGGTTTATCGGTAACGTACCGGGACCACCGGGAGGGTCCCGGGGGTCCACCAAGTGGGGCCACCAACCCCGGAGGCTTGCATGGGCCAAGAGTGGTGAGGGACCAGCCCCTAAGTGGGCTGGTGCGCCTCCCACAAGGCCCAAGGGGCAGCTAGGAGAAAAAAAGGGGGAAACCCTAGGCTTAGATGGGCCTAAGGCCCACCCTAGGGGGCGCCTCCCTCTCTCCCCCTCTTGGCCGCCCCTTGTTTCCCATCTAGGGCTGCCGCCCCCCCTAGGGGTGGGAACCCTAGAGGGGGTGCACCCTCCTCCACTTCCCCTATATATATGAGGCCTAGGGGCTGCACAACATACACAATTGGATCTCTCCCTATTGGTGCAGCCCTACCTCTCTCCTCCTCCTCTCCCGCGGTGCTTGGCGAAGCCCTGCAGGATTGCCACGCTCCTCCATCACCACCACGCCGTTGTGCTGCTTGCTGGATGGAGTCTTCCTCAACCTCTCCCTCTCTCCTTGCTGGATCAAGGCGTGGGAGACGTCACCGGGCTGTACGTGTGTTGAACGCGGAGGTGCCGTCCGTTCGGCACTAGGATGTCCGGTGATTTGGATCACGACGAGTACGACTCCTTCAACCCCGTTCTCTTGAACGCTTCCGCTTAGAGATCTACAAGGGTATGTAGATGCACTCTCCTTCCTCTCGTTGCTGGTCTCTCCATAGATAGATCTTGGTGACACGTAGGAAAATTTTGAATTTCTGCTACGTTCCCCAACAATGGCATCATGAGCCAGGTCTATTGCGTAGATTCTATGCACGAGTAGAACACAATGTAGTTGTGGGCATTGATTTTGTTCAATATGCTTACCGTTACTAGTCCAATCTTGTTTCGACAGCATCGTGGGATGAAGCGGCCCGGACCGACCTTACACGTACTCTTACGTGAGACTGGTTCCACCGACTGACATGCACTAGTTGCATAAGGTGGCTAGCGGGTGTCTGTCTCTCCCACTTTAGTCGGAATGGATTAGATGAAAAGGGTCCTTATGAAGGGTAAATAGCAATTGGCATATCATGTTGTGGTCTTTGCGTAGGTAAGAAACGTTCTTGCTAGAAACCCATAGCAGCCACGTAAAACATGCAAACAACAATTAGAGGACGTCTAACTTGTTTTTGCAGGGTATGCTATGTGATGTGATATGGCCAAAGGATGTGATGAATGATATATGTGATGTATGAGATTGATCATGTTCTTGTAATAGGAATCACGACTTGCATGTCGATGAGTATGACAACCGGCAGGAGCCATAGGAGTTGTCTTAATTTATTTATGACCTGCGTGTCAACATAAACGTCATGTAATTACTTTACTTTATTGCTAACCGTTAGCTGTAGTAGTAGAAGTAATAGTTGACGTGACAACTTCAAGAAGACACGATGATGGAGATCATGATGATGGAGATCATGGTGTCATGCCGGTGACGATGATGATCATGGAGCCCCGAAGATGGAGATCAAAAGGAGCAAAGCGATATTGGCCATATCATGTTACTATTTGATTGCATGTGATGTTTATCATGTTTATACATCTTATTTGCTTAGAACAACGGTAGTAAATAAGATGATCCCTCATAATAATTTCAATAAAGTGTTTCCCCTAACTGTGCACCGTTGCGACAGTTCGCTGTTTCAAAGCACCACGTGATGATCGGGTGTTTGATTCAGACGTTCACATACAACGGGTGTAAGCCAGATTTACACACGTGAAACACTTAGGTTGACTTGACGAGCCTAGCATGTACAGACATGGCCTCGGAACACAAGAGACCGAAAGGTCGAGCATGAGTCGTATGGTAGATACGATCAACATGAAGATGTTCACCGATGTTGACTAGTCCGTCTCACGTGATGATCGGACACGGCCTAGTTGACTTGGATCATGTAATCACTTAGATGACTAGAGGGATGTCTATCTGAGTGGGAGTTCATAAGATGAACTTTATTATCCTGAACATAGTCAAAAGGATTTTGCAAATTATGTCGTAGCTCACGCTATAGTTCTACTGTTTAGTTATGTTCCTAGAGAAAATTTAGTTGAAAGTTGATAGTAGCAATTATGCGGACTAGGTCCATAAACTGAGGATTGTCCTCATTGCTTCATAGAAGGCTTATGTCCTTAATGCACCGCTCAGTGTGCTGAACCTCGAACGTCGTCTGTGGATGTTGCGAACATCTGACATACACGTTTTGATAACTACATGATAGTTCAGTTAAACGGTTTAGAGTTGAGGCATCGAAGACGTTTTGAAACATCGCAAAACATATGAGATGTTTTGAGGGCTGAAATTGGGATTTCAGGCTTGTGCCCACGTCAAGAGGTATAAGACCTCCGACGATTTTCTTAGCCTGCAAACTAAGGGAGAAAAGCTCAATTGTTAAGCTTGTGCTCAGATTGTCTGAGTACAACAATCATTCGAATCGAGTGGGAGTTAATCTTCCAGATGAGATAGTGATGTTTCTCCGAAGTCATTACCACCAAGCTGCTAGAGCTTTGTGATGAACTATAATATATCAGGGACATATATGATGATCCTTGAGATACTCGTGATGTTTGACACCACAAAAGTAGAAATCAAGAAGGAGCATCAATTGTTGATGGTTGGTGAAACCACTAGTTTCAAGAAGGGCAAGGGCAAGAAGGGATACTTCATGAAACGGCAATTCAGCTGCTGCTCTAGTGAAGAAACCCAAGGTTGAACCCAAACCCAAGACTAAGTGCTTCTGTAATAAGAGGGAACAACCACTCGAGCAGAATTACCCTAGATATTTGGTAGATTAGAAGGCTGGCAAGGTCAATAGAAGTATATTGGATATACATTGTGTTGATGTGTACTTTACTAGTACTCCTAGTAGCACCAGGGTATTAGATACCGGTTCGGTTGCTAAGTGTTAGTAACTCGAAATAAAAGCTACGGAATAAACGGAGACTAGCTAAAAGGTGAGCTGACGATATGTGTTGGAAGTGTTTCCAATGTTGATATGATCAAGCAACGCACGCTCCCTCTACCATCGAGATTGGTGTTAAACCTAAATAATTGTTATTTGGTGTTTGCGTTGAGCATAGATGTGATTGGATTATGTCTATCGCAATAGGGTTATTCATTTAAGGAGAATAATGGTTACTCTGTTTATTTGAATAATACCTTCAATGATCTTGCACCTAAAATGAATGGTTCATTGAATCTCGATCGTAGTGATACACATGTTCATGCCAAAAGATATAAGATAGTAATGATAGTACCACCTACTTGTGGCACTGCCACGTAAGTCATATCGGTATAAAACGCATGAAGAAGATCCATGTTGATGGATCTTTGGACTCACTTGATTTTGAATCACTTGAGACATGCAAATCATACCACATGGGCAAGATGACTGAAAGCCTCGGTTTCAGAAAAATGGAACTGGAAAGCAATTTGTTGGAAGTACTACATTTTGATGTGTGCAGTCCAATGAGTGCTGAGGCATGTAGTGGATATCGTTATGTTCTTACTTCACAGATGATTTGAGTAGATGTTGAGTATATTTACTTGATGAATCACGAGTCTGAATTATTGAAAGGTTCAAGTAATTTCAGGGTGAAGTTGAAAGATCGTCGTGACAAGAGGATAAAATATCTATGATATGATCATAGAGATGAATATCTGAATTACGAGTTAAGACATTGTGGAAATTGTTTCACAACTAATACAGCCTGGAACACCATAGTGTGATGGTGTGTCCGAACATCATAACTGCACCCTATTGGATATGATGCATGCCATGATGTTTCTTATAGAATTACCACGATAGTTTATGGGTTAGACATTAGAGACAACCACATTCACTTTAAATAGGGCACCACGTAATTCCGATGAGATGACACCGTATGAACTATGGTTTAGAGAAACCTAAGCTGTCATTTCTTAAAAGTTTGGGGCTGCGACACTTATGTGAAAAAGTTTCAGGCTGATAAGCTCGAACCCAAAGCGGATAAATGCATCTTCATAGGACACCCAAAACAGTTGGGCATACCTCCTGTCTCAGATCCAAAAGCAATATGGGATTGTTTCTAGAAAAGGGTCCTTTCTCGAGGAAAAGCTTCTCTCGAAAGAATTGAGTGGGAGGATGGTGGAGACTTGATAAGGTTGTTGAACCGTCTCTTCAACTAGTGTGTGGCAGGGCATAGGAAGTTGTTCCTGTGGCACCTACACCAATTGAAGTGGAAGCTTATGATAGTGATCATGAAACTTCAGATCAAGTCACTACCAAACATCGTAGGATGACAAGGATGCGTACTACTTCAGAGTGGTACATAATCCTGTCTTGGAAGTCATGTTGCTAGAAAACAATGAACCTACAAGCTACGGAGAAGCGATGGTGGGCCCGGATTCCGAAAAATGGATCGAGGCCATAAAATCCGAGAGAGGATCCATGTATGAAGACAAAGTGTAGACTTTGGCAGAATGGCTCGATGGTCGTAAGGCTGTTGAGAACAGATGGATTTTTAAAAGGAAGACGGACAATGATGGTAAATGTCACCATTAAGGAAGCTCGACTTGTCGTTAAGATGTTTTACGACAAGTTCAAGGAGTTGACTACGATGAGACTTTCTCACTCGTAGCGATGCTAAGAGTCTGTTGGAATTATATTGGCGATTACTGCATTATTTATGAAATCTTGCATATAGGATGTCAAAACATTGTTTCCTCGACGATTTTCTTGAGGAAAGGTTGTATGTGATACAACCGAAAGGTTTTGTCAATCCTGAAAGATGCTAATAAGTATGCAAAGCTCCAGCAATCCTTCTAAGGACTGGAGTAAGCATCTCGGAGTTGGAATGTATGCTTTGATGTGATGATCAAAGATTTTGGGTTTATACAAAGTTTATGAGAAACTTGTATTTCCAAAGAAGTGAGTGGGAGCACTATAGAATTTCTGATGAGTATATGTTGTTGACATATTGTTGATCAGAAATGACGTAGAATTTCTGGAAAGCATATAGGGTTATTTGGAAAGTGTTTTTCAATGGAAATCCTGGATTAAGCTACTTGAGCATTGAGCATCAAAATATATAAGGATAGATCAAAACACTTAATGGTACTTTCAAATGAGCACATACCTTGACATGATCTTGAAGGTGTTCAAGATGGATCAGTCAAAGAAGGAGTTCTTGCCTGAGTTGTAAGGTATGAAGTTAAGACTTAAAGCTCGACCACGGCATAATAGAGAGAAAGGACGAAGGTCGTCCCCTATGCTTAAGACATAGGCTCTATAGTATGCTATGCTGTGTACTGCACCTGAAGTGTGCCTTGCCATGAGTCAGTCAAGGGGTACAAGAGTGATCCAAGAATGGATCACAGGACAGCGGTCAAAGTTATCCTTAGTAACTAGTGGACTAAGGAATTTTCTCGATTATGGAGGTGGTAAAAGAGTTCGTCGTAAAGGGTTACATCGATGCAAGCTTAACACCTATCCGGATAGCTCTGAGTAGAGATACCGGATACGTATACTGGAGCAACAATTTAGAATAGCTCCAAGTAGAACAGTTATTTGGAATAGCTCCAAATAGAACGTGGTAGCTGCATCTAGGAGATGACATAGAGATTTGTAAAGCACACACGGATCTGAAAGGTTCAGACCCGTTGACTAAAACATCTCTCACAAGCAACATGATCAAACCCAGAACTCAATGAGTGCTAATCACATAGTGATGTGAACTAGATTATTGACTCTAGTAAACTCTTTGGATGTTGCTTACATGGCGATGTGACCTGTGAGTGTTAATCACATGGCGATGTGAACTAGATTATTGACTCTAGTGCAAGTGGGAGACTATTGGAAATATGCCCTAGAGGCAATAATAAATTGATTATTATTATATTTCCTTGTTCATGATAATCGTTTATTATCCATGCTAGAATTGTATTGATAGGAAACTCAGATACATGTGTGGATACATAGACAACACCATGTCCCTAGTAAGCCTCTAGTTGACTAGCTCGTTGATCAATAGATGGTTATAGTTTCCTGACCATGGACATTGGATGTCGTTGATAACGGGATCACATCATTAGGAGAATGATGTGATGGACAAGACCCAATCCTAAGCCTAGCACAAAGATCGAGTAGTTCATGTGCTAAAGCTTTTCTAATGTCAAGTATCATTTCCTTAGACCATGAGATTGTGCAACTCCCGGATACCGTAAGGAGTGCTTTGGGTGTGCCAAACGTCACAACGTAACTGGGTGGCTATAAAGGTACACTACAGGTATCTCCGAAAGTGTCGGTTGGGTTGGCACGAATCGAGACTGGGATTTGTCACTCCGTGTAAACGGAGAGGTATCTCTGGGCCCACTCGGTAGGACATCATCATAATGTGCACAATGTGATCAAGGAGTTGATCACGGGATGATGTGTTACGGAACGAGTAAAGAGACTTGCCGGTAACGAGATTGAACAAGGTATCGGGATACCGACGATCGAATCTCGGGCAAGTATCGTACCGATAGACAAAGGGAATTGTATACGGGATTGATTAAGTCCTTGACATCGTGGTTCATCCGATGAGATCATCGTGGAACATGTGGGAGCCAACATGGGTATCCAGATCCCGCTGTTGGTTATTGACCGGAGAACGTCTCGTTCATGTCTGCATGTCTCCGAACCCGTAGGGTCTACACACTTAAGGTTCGATGACGCTAGGGTTATAGGAAGTTTGTATGTGGTTACCGAATGTTGTTCGGAGTCCCGGATGAGATCCCGGACGTCACGAGGAGTTCCGGAATGGTCCGGAGGTAAAGATATATATATGGGAAGTCCTGTTTTGGTCACCGGAGTTTCGGGGTTTATCGGTAACGTACCGGGACCACCGGGAGGGTCCCGGGGGTCCACCAAGTGGGGCCACCACCCCGGAGGCTTGCATGGGCCAAGAGAGTGGAGGGACCAGCCCCTAGTGGGCTGGTGCGCCTCCCACAAGGCCCAAGGGCAGCTAGGAGAGAAGGGGAAACCCTAGGCTTAGATGGGCCTAAGGCCCACCCTAGGGCGCCCCCTCTCTCCCCCTCTTGGCCGCCTCCCCTTTCCCATCTAGGGCTGCCGCCCCCCTAGGGGTGGGAACCCTAGAGGGGGCGCACCCTCCTCCCTCTCCCCTATATATAGTGAGGCCTAGGGCTGCCCATACAACAATCTGATCTCTGCCTGTTGGTGCAGCCCTCCTCTCTCTTTCTCCTCATATCCCGTGGTGCTTGGCGAAGCCCTGCAGGATTGCCACGCTCCTCCATCCACCACCACGCCATTGTGCTGCTGCTGGATGGAGTCTTCCTCAACCTCTCCCTCTCTCCTTGCTGGATCAAGGCATGGGAGACGTCACCGGGCTGTACGTGTGTTGAACGCGGAGGTGCCGTCCGTTCGGCACTAGGATCTCCGGTGATTTGGATCACGACGAGTACGACTCCTTCAACCCCGTTCTCTTGAACGCTTCCGCATAGCGATCTACAAGGGTATGTAGATGCACTCTCCTTCCCCTCGTTGCTGGTTTCTCCATAGATAGATCTTGGTGACACGTAGGAAAATTTTGAATTTCTGCTACGTTCCCCAACAGAGAGCTATTCGTTATTGAACCAAGTGATGAAGGGGAAGAACAAGTGAAAGAAAAACAAAAATCAACTCCTAGTGCTGTAATGAAGCACTGGAACTATGATGACACAAGTAATGATATAGTTTTGCATCTTAATTTATTGCTATGGCTGGAATGAGCAATTGTTTTGCCACCGATTTGATGTCACTCTTAATGTAATATGTAATTATCTCTACTTGTGCAAACAGGGATCTTCTTTGAGGATAAAATATATTTTAGTGGAACTGCACAAGAAGATGTTGGAAACATTAAACTAATCGAGGAGTATATAGTAAGAGTGGCAACCATAGTAGATAACAACAGATGGTTCCAGAGAAGTGCTTCATCTGTATTCTCTACACATAAGCCTCCTGGCAAAGGTTGGTATTGGCCCATGGATTTCATCCATATGATTGAGCTTTGTCATCTCTGTTGGTGTTGTGCTAATGTTTAGATACTGTCATGAGAAAGTGGTATTGTCCTCGAGAAGTGCTTGATCTATGTTGTTTTAATTATTTCCTTTCCTTTTTTCGCGCAAACAGGGATGCAACATTTAGTTGTTCTCTTGCCTTTGCACAACAGGATCGTCCTCTCCATAACAAAAGGAAGCAGTTGAAGGATGGTTACATTACTACCCACAAGAAAAAACTAACTTCAGCTCAGAAGGACTCATGGATCACCATCTTTGTTGTTGTGATGGCCAATTGTTGTTTTAGGATTCTTTCTGGTGAGTTCCATTTTCTAAATGTGTGATTTACATGGATCATGTAGGTTCCCTGTTTAAACTGTCGATTCATGGTACAGTTTGCTTTATACTAATCACTTTTGTATTTATGCAACCAGGGGTGCTCAGCTTGATTTCAATGGGAACTGCACAAAATGTTCTCGAATACAATGAATATTCTTGAATCATTCATTTCCACCACAAGAAAGGAGGTGTCAATACGTTCAAGGCATTGCAACATATAAAAGGCGAAATCATACAAGCTACGCGCGAATTTGGTTGATTTTGGTGGAACTACACAAAAAGAACAGCTGGTTTATTTAGCACGAGGTGCCATGTCAATGTCCGAACTGATGGAAAACCCTGCCCATTCCACAATCGTTGGCATTTGTTATTTTGGAATGAGAAAACCTTGTCAAATTTTGCTCATTGATGTACGCAAAACAACACGCATTTGACATTTTGGAATGGGACAACCTTGTCAAATATCGCTCATTGATGTTAGCAAGAAGACATGCATTTGATATTTTCAAATGGGACGCCCTTTGCTGTCAGTAGCATCGATCGATTATTCTTTATTCTTTAGTTGTGAAGTAAATATTGGCTCTGACATGTGAAAATCATTGAGATGCATAATCATCGATTGTTTTGAATATTCTCTATGAATTGTCAGGTCTGTGTGTTTGTTTGCAATCTATGATGACCCACAAGTATAGGGGATCTATCGTAGTCCTTTTGATAAGTAAGAGTGTCGAACCCAACGAGGAGCAGAAGGAAATGATAAGTGGTTTTCAGCAAGGTATTCTTTGCAAGCATTGAAATTATAGGTAACAGATAGTTTCATGATAAGTTAATTGGTAATGAGCAACAAGTAACAAAAGTAAATAAAGTGCAGCAAGGTAGCCCAATCCCTTTTTTAGCAAAGGACAAGCCTGGACAAATTCTTATATAGATAAAAGCGCTCCCGAGGACACATGGGAATTATCGTCAAGCTAGTTTTCATCACGTTCATATGATTCGCGTTCGGTACTTTGATAATTTGGTATGTAGGTGGACCGGTGCTTGGGTACTGCCCTTACTTGGACAAGCATCCCACTTATGATTAACCTCTATTGCAAGCATCCACAACTACAATAAAAGTATTAAGGTAAACCTAACCATAGCATGAAACATATGGATCCAAATCAGCCCCTTACGAAGCAACGCATAAACTTGGGTTTAAGCTTCTGTCACTCTAGCAACCCATCATCTACTTATTACTTCCCAATGCCTTACTCTAGGCTCAAATAATGGTGAAGTGTCATGTAGTCGACGTTCACATAACACCACTAGAGGAGAGACAACATACATCTCATCAAAATATCGAACGAATACCAAATTCACATCAGTACTAATACCAAGACTTCTCCCATGTCCTCAGGAACAAACGTAACTACTCCCAAAGCATATTCATGTTCATAATCAGAGGGGTATTAATATGCATATAGGACCTGAACATATGATCTTCCACCAAATAAACCAACTAGCATCGACTACAAGGAGTAATCAACACTACTAACAACCCACAGGTACCAATCCCAGACTTAGAGACAAGAATTGGATACAAGAGATGAAGTAAGGTTTGAGAGGAGATTGTGCTGGTGAAGATGTTGATGGAGATTGACCCCCTCCCGATGAGAGGATCATTGGTGATCACCATGGCGATGATTTCCCCCTCCCGAAGGGAAGTTCCCCCGGCAGAACAGCTCCGCCGGAGCCCCAGATTGGTTCCGCCAAGGTTCCGCCTGGTGGTGGCGGAGTCTCATCCCGAAAGCTGGCTTATGATTTTTTCCTCATCAAAAGACTGCATATAGCAGAAGATGGGCATCAGAGGGCCACCAGGGGGTCCACGAGGTAGGGGGCACGCCTAGAGGGGTGGGGCGCGCCCCCACCCTCGTGGGCAGAGTGTGGCCCGCCTCCAAAACTTCTTGCACTTAGTATTTTTATATATTATGAAAATGACTTCCGTGAAGTTTCAGGACTTTTGGAGCTGTGCAGAATAGGTCTCTAATATTTGCTCCTTTTCCAGCCCAGAATCCCAGCTGCCGGCATTCTCCCTCTTTATGTAAACCTTGTAAAATAAGAGAGAATAGGCATAAGTATTGTGACATAATGTGCAATAACAGCCCATAATGCAATAAATATCGATATAAAAGCATGATGCAAAATGGACATATCAACTCCCCCAAGCTTAGACCTCGCTTGTCCTCAAGCGAAAGCCAAAATCGAAAAATATGTCCACATGTTTAGAGATAGAGGTGTCGATAAAAATAAAATACGGACATGAGGGCATCATGATTAGAATAGCAACTTATATAATTCTTGTCATATGATCTCTTATGCTTGAGTAACAATTCAATCACAATTTCAAGTATGAATCATAAACTTCATTGAAAACTAACAAACTATAATCTCAATCATTGGAGCAATTGCAATTTATCATAACATAGGAAAGAGTCAGTATAAGAGCTTTTCAGCAAGTCCACATACTCAACTATCATATAGTCTTTCACAATTGCTAACACTCACGCAATACTTATGGGTATGGAGTTTTAATCGGACACAGAGAAAGATAGGGACTTATAGTTTTGCCTCCCAATGTTTTACCTCAAGGGTAATGTCAACAATAATAGTTCATGAAAACTCACATCCAATTAGCCATATATACCAGGATCTTTCTAACATGTTGTGCTTGCCAAAAGATAAAATGTAAAAAGGAAGGGTGAAGATCACCAAGACTCTTATGTAAGGTAGGAGATAAAAGTAAAAGATAGGCCCTTCGCAGAGGGAATCAGAGGTTGTCATGCGCTTTTATGGTTGAATGCACAAAATCTTAATGCGAAAGAACGCCACTTTATATTTCCACTTGTGATATGGACCTTTATTATGCAGTCTGTCGCTTTTATTTCTTCCATATCACACGATCGTATAAAGCTTATTTTCTCCCACACTAATAAGTAATACATATTTAGAGAGCAATTTTTATTTCTTGCACTGATGACAACTTACTTGGAGGATCTTACTCAATCCGTAGGTAGGTATGGTGCACTCTCATGGCAAAACTGGTTTAAGGGTGTTTGGAAGCACAAGTAGTATCTCTACTTGGTGCAAAGAATTTGGCTAGCATGAGGGGGAAAGGCAACCTCAATCATGTTGGATGATCCATGACAATATAATTTATCTCAGATGTAAGAAAACATAACCCATTACATTGTCTTCCTTGTCCAACGTCAACTCTTTAGCATGTCATATTTTAATGAGTTCTCACAATCATAAAAGATGTCCAAGATAGTATATTTATATGTAAAGACCTCTCTTTCTTTATTACTTCCTATTAATTGCAACGATGACCAAAACTATGTTTGTCAACTCTCAACAACTTTTATTCATCATACTTTTTATATGTGAGCTCATTACTCTCCATAAGATCCATATGATCTCTTTTATTTCCTATTTATTATTTCTCTTTTCTTTCATTCCCTCAAGATCGTAGCAAGATAATCAAGTCCTAGACTCAACACTAATCTTTATTATATATAGCCACGGACTCGATTACATAGAAGGATCATAAAGAAAAACTCACAACTAGATCATACTAAAACTTTATTCTACTAGATCAAGATATTATCAAAAGGATCGAACTAGGAAAAACGGTAAAGATAGAAGTGATGGTGATATGATACCGGGGCACACCCCCAAGCTTGGCAGTTGCCAAGGGGAGTGCCCATACCCGATGCTCAGTTTTTCTTTGTTGGTGGAGAGGGTGGAGTTGTTGATGATGTAGGCTTGTCATCCTTCTTCCAAGGCATAGGCTCGCCATCATAGAAGGATGACCGAATCTCCTGGATCCTCAAATCTGCAGCCAAACTCATCCTCTTGAATCTATATTCCTACTCACAGTTTTGGTTTTGTAGGTCATAGATTTGGGCTTGGAGGTGCTCGATCTTCTCGTGAAGCTTGAAGATGGTCTCCCCAATGTTCTTGGCATCCGGCTTGTGGTTGTTGGTTAACTCTGAGATCATAATGTGATTGGAGTCAAGTCCACGCCCCACCATCTCCTGGCACCTAAAAACTTGTTGCTCCATTGCCTCGAGCCTTGTCTCCATGCTTCCAGTCCTCCTTGGTCCCTCAACATCGCGGATGTGGAGCACCCCCTCATGCATCTCAATGGTTTGAGGGTGTTGGAGCACTTCCGCGAGGTAGGGGTTGATGACCTTCTCAAAAAACTTGTCCTTGGGGGAACTTGAAGACGACATGATGACCTAGATCTGTTAGAAAAACAGCTCGAAACAAAGACAAGAGGTATTTGCGTGATACAAGAGTCAAAACCTCCAGGAGATTATATAATGATTTTTTACCGACCAAAAGACGTAACGTGTAAGAAAACGGAGTCCGGAGAGCACATGAGGTGCCTATGAGGCAGGGGGCGCGCCCAGGGGGGTAGGGCGCGCCCCCCACCCTTGTGGAGCCATCATTTTACTTCCCGGACTGCTTCTTATTTTTCTATTTTTCTAAATATTCCAAAACGGAGGAAAATTGCCATTAGAACTGTTTTGGAGTCGGTTTACTTACCGTACCACATACCTATTCCTTTTCGGAGTCTGAAACGCTTTGGACAGTGTCCCTTATGTATTCCTCCGGGGTTACGGTTTCAATAACATTGGTTTCAACATTTATAGGATTACCTGAGATATAATGTTTGATTCTTTGACCGTTCACCACCTTCGGATTTGTGCCTTCGAAGTTGTTGATTTTTATGGCACCGGAACGATAGACCTCCTCGATAATGTAAGGACCTTCCCATTTAGAGAGAAGTTTTCCTGCAAAAAATCTTAAACGAGAGTTGTATAGCAATACATAATCACCTACATTAAACTCACGCTTTTGTATCCTTTTGTCATGCCATCTTTTAACTTTTTCTTTAAATAATTTGGCATTCTCATAGGCTTGGGTTATCCATTCATCAAGTGAGCTAATGTCAAATAACCTTTTCTCACCAGCAAGTTAGAAATCAAAATTGAGCTCTTTAACAGCCCAATAAGCCTTATGTTCTAGTTCAATAGGTATGTGACATGCTTTTCCATAGACCATTTTATACGGAGACACACCCATAGGATTTTTATATGCAGTTCTATAGGCCCATAATGCATCATCAAGTTTCTTGGACCAATTCTTTCTGGATCTATTAACAGTCTTTTGCAAAATTAATTTGAGTTCTCTATTGCTCAATTCTACTTGACCACTAGACTGTGGGTGATAAGGAGATGCAATTCTATGATTAACATCATATTTAGCTAGCATTTTACGGAAAGCACCATGAATAAAATTTGAACCACCATCAGTCATTAAATATCTAGGGACTGCAAACCTTGGAAAAATAACTTCTCTAAGCATCTTAATAGAGGTGTTATGATCAGCACTACTAGTTGGAATAGCTTCTACCCACTTAGAAACGTAATCAAGAGCAACTAAAATATGTGTGTATTCATTGGAGGCAGGAAAAGGTCCCATATAATCAAAACCCCAAACATCAAATGGTTCAATAACAAGTGAATAATTCATAGGCATTTCTTGACGTCTACTAATATTACAAATTTTTTGACATTCATCACAAGATACAACAAACTTACGGGCATCCTTGAAGAGAGTAGGCCAATAAAAACCGGATTGCAATACCTTATGTGCAGTTCTATCTCCAGCGTGGTGTCCTCCGTAAGCTTTGGAGTGACACTTGCGTAGGGTCTGTTCCTGTTCATGCTCAGGTACACAACGTATAATAACACCATCTACTCCTTCTTTATAAAGATGTGGGTCATCCCAAAAGTAATGTCTCAAATCATAGAAAACCTTTTTCTTTTGCTGGTATGTGAAACTAGGTGATATAAATTTAGCAACAATGTAATTATCATAATCAGCATACCATGGAGCAGCATGAGAAGCATTTATGACATTTAATTGTTCATCAGGAAAGCTATCACCAATAGTTAGTGGGTCATCAAGAACATTCTCTAGCCTAGACAAGTTGTCTGCAACGGGGTTCTCAGCTCCCTTTCTGTCAGTAATATGCAAATCAAATTCTTGTAGCAAGAGAACCCATCCAATGAGTCTAGGTTTAGCATCTTTCTTTTCCATAAGATATTTAATAGCAGCATGATCCATGTGAATAGTAACTTTAGAATCAACAATATAAGTTCTGACTTATCACAAGCAAATACAACTGCTACGAATTCTTTTTCAGTAGCAGCATAATTTCTCTGGGCATTGTCTAGAGTTTTACTAGCATATTGAATAACATTTAATTTCTTATCAACTCTTTGCCCTAGAACAACACCTACAACATAATCACTAGCATCACACATAATTTCAAAGGGTAAATTCCAATAGGTGGCTCAACAATAGGAGCAGAGATCAATGCTTTCTTAAGTATTTCAAATGCTTCTACGCAATCATCATTAAAAACAAATGGTATATCTTTTTGTAATAAATTAGTGAGAGGCCGAGAAATTTTTTAGAAGTCTTTAATGAACCTCCTATAAAAACCGGCGTGACCAAGGAAACTTCTTATATCTTTGATGTCCTTGGGACATGGCATCTTTTCAATAGCATCAACCTTAGATTTATCAACTTCAATACCTCTTTCAGAATTTTATGCACCAAGACAATACCTTCATTAACCATAAACTAGCACTTCTCCCAATTCAAGACAAGGTTAGTTTCTTACTATCTCTGCAAAACTCGATCAAGGTTGCTTAAGAAATCATCAAAAGTGTAACACCCACGATGCGGCTATATCTCCCACATGTCGGGGCACAACTTAGAGGCATAACCGCATTGTAGGCATGTCGCAAGAGGGGTAATCTTTACACATCACATGTACTAAATAAGAAAGGGATAAAGAGTTGGCTTACAATCGCCACTTCACACAATACATAAATATCGTACATTATCCAGAATACAATCAAGGTCCGACCACGGAACCAAAAATAAAGAAAAGACAACCCCAATTGCTAGATCCCCGATCGCCCCAACTGGGCTCCTCTACTGATCGTCCGGAAAACACACATAGTAACGTCTCGAATCCTCGTCGAACTCCCACTTGAGTTCGGTAGCGTCCCCTGCGCTGGCATCGTCGGCACTTGCATCTGTTTTGGAAGTATCTGTGAGTCACGAGGACTCAGCAATCTCACACCCGCGAGATCAAGACTATTTAAGCTTATGGGTAGGAAAGGGGTAATGGGGTGGAGCTGTAGCAAGCACTAGCATATATGGTGGCTAACTTACGCAAAAGAGAGCGAGAAGAGGAGCAAAGCACGGTCGAGAAACTAATAGTGATCAAGAAGTGATCCTGAAGCTACTTACGTTCAAGCATAACATGAGGCCGTGTTCTCTTCCCGGACTCCGCTGAAAAGAGACCATCACGGCTACACACGCGGTTGATTCATTTTAATTAAGTTAAGTGTCAAGTTCTCTACAACCGGATATTAACAAATTCCCATCTGCCCATAACTGCGAGCACGACTTTCGAAAGTTCAAAACCTTGTAGGGGTGTCCCAACTTAGCCCATCACAAGCTCTTACGGTCAACGAAGGATACTCCTTCTCCCAGGAAGACCCGATCAGACTTGGAATCCCGGTTACAAGACATTTCGACAATGGTAAAACAAGACCAGCAAAGCCGCCCGATGTGCCGACATCCCGATAGGAGCTGAACATATCTCGTTCTCAGGGAAACACCGGATGAGTAATCTGTACAACTAAAACCAGCCCTCAGGTTTCCCCGAGGTGGCGGTGCAAGGGGCTCTAGTTCGGACCAACACTTAGAGAAGCACTGGCCCGGGGGGGTTAAAATAAAGATGTCCCTTGAGTCTGCAGAACCCAAGGGAAGGTGATAGGTTGTTAGGCAAATGTAAAACCAAGGTTGGGCCTTGCTGGAGGAGTTTTATTCAAAGAAAACTTTCAAGGGGTTCCCAGAACACCCAACCGCGTAAGGGACGCAAAATCAAGGAACATAACACCGGTATGATGGAAACTAGGGCGGCAAGAGTGGAACAAAACACCAGGCATAAGGCCGAGCCTTCCACCCTTTACCAAGTATATAGATGCATTAATTAAATAGGAGATATTGTGATATCCCAACATATCCATGTTCCAACATGGAACAAACTCCATCTTCACCTGCAACTAGCAACGCTATAAGAGGGGCTGAGCAAAGCGGTGACATAGCCAAACAACGGTTTGCTAGGAAAGGTGGGTTAGAGGCTTGGCATGGCAATATGGGAGGCATGATATATCAAGTGGTAGGTATCGCGGCATAGCAATAAAGAGAACAACTAGCAAGCAAAGATAGAAGTGATTTCGAGGGTATGGTCATCTTGCCTGCAAAGTTCTCCGAGTTGACGAAAACTTAATCTTCGTAAGCGTACTCAACGGGTTCCTTGATCACGAACTCGTCTCCTGGCTCTACCCAAGGCAGGAACACAAGCAAAGGAAACAACAATCAACCATGATGCAATGCGCAAGCAACATGATGCAAAACATGGCATGATATGAGGGATGTGATATGCAATGCATATGCGTGCTCCGGAAGGAAAATATTGAACAAGGCATCAAATTGGCAAACCAAGTGTGCCTCTGGAAAGATGAGATGATTTCAGTCGAAACCGATATAAAGATCACCGGAATCGGATGCACGTTTGCAAATGGCAAGCAAAACAAGAATGGCACAATTCTGCGATTAACATCACGATGCCAAATAGAATGCACCAAGAAACTAAGCTACTACGCTCCAACATAGTAACAAAGCACATGTCAGTGATCTACTCAAGATGCTTGACAAAAGATGAACACTGAGCTACGGCTAATTCACACAATAGCAGGTTCAAACAAGCATGGCAAAAGGGCAAAAGATATCAGCTTCACAGACTTAGTGAAAATACTAACATGCCAGGAAATAACATCAGGAAGTTTAGAGCAAGCAAACAGCATGATACAGGATCAGATCATAGAAAAACAAGGCATTGCATGAATCTACTCAAGGCATATAACAAAAGGCCCTTACTGACCATAAGCCAAAAAGGCACAGAAGATATGATGGCACACATATAAACATATATTAACAGTTTCAGACTTAGCAGAAAATGGAGCATGGCATAAACAGAATTATGAAGGCATGTTTGTGAGCTCGATTCACTCACCACAAGGCATCGCATGACCAGCTAAGCATACCTACAACAAGAAGACATGTTCATGGCAAGACCAAGTTTATAACATGCATGGATCAACTACAACAACCTTGGCAAAACTGATTAACATGTAAACAATCTGCCAGGAACATTTTATAGCAAAAGTGGAGCAAGATTTAGACATGCTAGGGAACTCCATAATTGCAAACAGGGGCATGGATGGATAGACCATAACCATATGTCAAAATCATCCTTACTAAACATACTCAAAAGAAGCATGGATCTCACTGTAGCATCATGAATACATGGCATAATAATAACAATAGGGAAATGACTTAGTGAAATTCTAAGTCTCTGAAATCAGCAATATCACGAGAGCTACTTTGCATTCTTGTGCTAGTCACCATATTGATCACAAAACTACATGGCATACACCCCTGTAAAGATGGCATGGCATATATCAAAATACATGTAGAGCTCATGCCCATATGCAGCACACAACAAATGTGACAAAAATGACAAAACCTCATACTCTGGTAATAAACAGCACCTAACAATTTATAGCACTCTTGCATCAGTGATTTGGGCATCAAGATGGACTCAAACAAGCATTTAACAATGGAACAAAATGAAGAGCACATCATGATGAACATTTTCATATAGCATGCATGCAGAACGGAGCAGCGCACATGAAGTTATGATGCAATGAACAGGGGCTCAAAATACTTCAGAAAAAGGACTTAGACGGAAAATATACCCTAAGGCCAGATCTAGGGTTCGTCGGTGGCGCGCGAACCGAGGTCAACTCCGGCGAGGGAGGGCTTCTCCGGCAAGGTGCGGCTGTGGAGGAGGTCGGGGAAGTCGTCGGGACGAGGGGGAGGTCGGATCCGGCGAGGGGCAGAGCTTGCGGGCGATGCTGGGAAGATGCAGCGGCCGGCGGGGTCCGGCGAAGGGCGTGGCGCGCGCCGGCGGAGGCGGGCGGCGGCGACGAAGGCGAGCGGCGCAGTGGCGAGCGCTGCGGGCGTGAGCACGAGGCAGCGGCGAACGGCGGGTGCGGTTGCCGGAGCGGCTGGCGGCGGCAGACGCGGTGCTGGGCGAAGGCGGCGGCGGACAATGGCGGTGAGCTCGAGCAGCGGTGGCGGGGCGCTCGGGCCCGCGGGGCGCAGCAGCGGGTGCAGTCGGGCTCGCGTGGGCCCGCGATGGGCTCGGCGGGCCGCGCGGTGGTGGGAGGCGGCGGCAACAGGTGGCGCGCCACGATTGGGCGCGGGAGGCGGCGGAGCTGACGTGTCGCGCTCCCATTGGTCGGAGCGACGTGGTGGCGGCGGTGGACATGTCCAGCGCGGCGCGGACGCGTCCGGTGGCGCGCAGGAGGAGTGGATCTAGGGTTTCTTCCGCGAGATTTCGGAGGGAGACACTTATTTATAGGTAGGAGGAGGTAGGAGTGTCCAAATGGAGTGCGGTTTTTGCCCACGCGATCGTGATCGAACGGCCGAGAGGATGGAGGGGGTTTGGATGGGTTATTGGGCCGTTTTGGAGGGGTGTTGGGCTGCAACACACACAAGGCCTTTACGGTTCCCCGGTTAACCGTTGGAGTGTCAAACGGACTTCAAATGGCACGAAACTTGACAGGCGGTCTACCGGTGGTGTAACAAGGCCGCTTGGCAAATCTCGGTCCATTCCGAGAATGTTTAACACCCACTCATGAAAAGAGACAAAAGGGGGACGCCGGAGGACATAGGAGTGTCGGATTGCAAAACGGACAACGGGGAAAGTGTTCGAATGCATGAGACGAACACGTATGCAAATGAGATGCACATGATGACATGATATGAAATGCGTGACATGAACAAAATGAAAAACGAAAACAAAAGCCAACCACAAAGGGAATCTCATAACTTAATGCCGAAAATGGCAAGAGTTGGAGTACAATTATGGCAAGTTACATCTGGGGTGTTACAAAAAGAGGATCCATAGACGGAGAAATCGTCCATGAAAACTTCACAAATCTTTTCACAAAAGTCAAAGAAAATAGCCATCATGCATCTTTGGAAGGTAGCAGGTGCATTACATAAACCAAAAGGCATACGTCTATAAGCAAAAGTACCGAACGGGCAAGTAAAAGTGGTCTTAGATTGATCATCAGCTGACACAGGTATTTGAGAGAAACCAGAATAACCATCTAGAAAGCAAAAATGTGTATGTTTGGATAATCTTTCTAACATTTGATTAATAAAAGGTAAGGGGTAATGATCTTTTTTAGTAGCCTTATTTAATTTGCGGAAATCAATTACCATCCTATAACCTGTAATAATTCTTTGCGGAATCAATTCATCTTTATCATTAGGAACGACAGTAATACCTCCCTTTTTAGGGACACAATGGACAAGACTTACCCACTGACTATTAGCAACGGGATAAATTATACCTGCCTCAAGGAGGTTTAGTATTTCCTTTCTTACCACTTCTTTCATCTTAGGATTCAGTCGTCGTTGGTGATCACGAACTGGTTTGGCATCTTTCTCCAAATTTATTTTGTGTTGACATAGTGTGGGACTAATGCCCTTAAGATCATCAAGAGTATATCCAATGGCAGCACAATGCTTCTTCAGAGTTTTCAATAATGTCTCTTGTTAATGCTCTGAAAGGTTAGCACTAATAATAACAGGATGTATCTTTTCCTCGTCAAGATAAGCATATTTAAGAGTATCAGGTAACGGTTTGAGCTCAAACACGGGATCACCCTTGGGTGGAGGAGGATCCCCTAGGATTTCAACAGGCAAATTGTGTTTCAGGATGGGTTCCTGTTTAAAGAATAGTAGCAAAAAAACCGTGCGTTGCAACGGGAGAAAAAAAATATGTGTGCACCCTCCTGCGAGTCTTGAGAATGAGACTCTCCTTTCTCAACGGAATACTCATCCATGGTCAATGGAATGCACAATGTTCGGATCATAGCATGTTTAATAACATAAAAGCTAACTTATTTTGGATTTATTTTGTGTTATACAAAATACAACGATGTACTTGTAAATATCTGAATACATATAAATATATTACATTCGAGATAAAAAAAGGACCATCATTTAGAAAAATGTTTGGACATTTAAAAAACAAATGATACACATGCTAGCTTGCATATTTGGCATAGATGGTTCAATCTACGACACACAAATTCATTTATCAATTATCACTTACTTAAGATGTTTATAGGCTATAAACATTTTTGCATATACCAAACTCAAAATCTATTTCAACATTACAACCAAATGTTACATTTGACTCTGAACCAATATTATAACACCTATTAGCATATGTATCTATAACAAACATGCTAGCAACCAGAGGAAAATGTTCATCTATCAATCTCCTACTTCACCCTGTGATATCTCATATGTATATCTTGTTCTCTCTTTTCTCTACAACAAATTTTTTTCTTCTTGCAATGTTCGCACATAGTTCAATCATAAGTGATGGAAATTATGTTGAGTTTTCTAACTGGATAGATGCATCGGTTGTATTCAACATTATTTAATTGTAATTAACATTAAAATACATATTGGCGATGACATGAATGCTTAATTAGAATCTTGTAGGAAAATATTAAGCTACTCAATTATGATGTGACTTTAGAATTTTTTTGTTTTTTCTCAACATAAATGTCTATGCTTTCCTGTATTTATTTCAGGATTTCCGGCGACGCGTATTCAGTGGGTGGAGACGTTCCGTCGAGGATGAGGCGCCTATGGTGACTTTGTAAATCTCAAGATGATATGTCGGTTCAGTCTTTTGGAGGTGCTCATAGGAGTAGGGTATGCGTGTGTGCGTTCATAGGGGAGAGTGTATGCGCGTGTATATGAGCGCTTGTGTCTGTACTGATGTTAAAAAAACAATGGCATGCCAGATTATTCAAAAATTTGGATACAGTTTTCCTAGATTTTAGCGATCTCTTGTGTATGGTGATTCAGCTTCCTAGTACACACCACAAGTGGACGATTAGCATCTGCCGCGTCCCTCGGCTGTTGGTTCCATTGCTCACGTCCGCGTGCATCCATCCATCCTCAATATAGGATAGCTTATTGATGCCCTTTGTATGTTTAATATACTTTAGACTCTCCCACAATCTAGCTCACATCTCACAATATGTTTATTTATTGACGAAGGGGCTTGTTGATTGTCTATTTGCCGAGGTATATAAACAGATGACATTTGATATAGAATAGCAAGGTGGGACCATTATTTAATTAAAAGAAAATCAAACTATTAATGTAGCCTTTGGAACGAACGTGGGGGCACAGGTTAGATTCTACACAGGAACAATAATTTCTGGCAGGCCCATCAGCATGTAAGTCGGCCCAGTGTATTGGTTTAGAATAGGTTGCAAACAATAAACTACAAATAAAAGAACCTATTGCATAAGAACAAAATACGTGCTTCATCTTGGTGGCCAGACTTGAGTGCACCCATGACGATATCTTGGGTTCGACTCCAAGTCGGGACATTTTTTTCCCGTCGAAAAATAAACTGATAGACACAAACACACAAAGCGTATTACGACGGGCAAAAGGCGTATTGTGACGGTGAACCCACGGAGTCAATCTGTGCTTTATTATTAGGGAGACTTCATCTATTTCCCTTCTTTCATTCATAAACATATCATTTTCATGGTCTAGCAAGTACTGTTCTAAAGGATCACTAGGAGGCACGGCAATAGAAGCAAGACCAATAATCTCATCTTTACTAGGCAATTCCTCTTCACGGTGTTGTCTACGAAATTTAGAGAAATTAAATTCATGAGACATATCACCTAAACCAATAGTAACAACATCCTTTTCGCAATCTATCTTAGCATTAACAGTGTTTAAGAAGGGTCTACCAAATATAATGGGACAAAAGCTATCTTGTGGGGAGCCAAGAACAAGAAAATCAGCAGGATATTTAGTTTTCCGACACAAGACTTCAACATCTCTAACAATTCCAGTTGGTGAAATAGTATCCCTATTGGCAAGCTTAATGGTAACATCAATATCTTCTATCTCAGCAGGTGCAATATCATGCATAATTTCTTTGTATAAGTCACGAGGTATAGCACTAGCACTGGCACCCATATCACATAAGCTATGATAACAATGATCTCCTATTTTAACAGAAATAACAGGCATGCCTACCACAGGTCTATGTTTATCTTTAGCACAAGGTTTAGCGATTCTAGCAGTCTCATCACATAAATGAATAACATGCCCATTAATATTATCAGACAAGAGATATTTAACAATAGCAATATTAGGTTCAACTTTAATTTTCTTAGGAGGTGTATAGGTTCTAATATTTTTTTACGAACCACAGTTGAAGCTTTAGCATGATCTTTTATCCTAACAGGAAAAGGTGGTTTCTCAACATAAGAAGTAGGAACAATAGGATCATTATAAGTGACAGTCTTTTCTTCAACTTTAATAGGTGCAGCTACTTTTACTTCTATGGGAGGATGATATTTAAACCACTTCTCCCTAGGGAGATCAACATGAGTAGCAAAAGATTCATAGAAAGAAGCTACTATTTCAGAGTCAAGTCCATATTTAGTGCTATATTTACGGAAAACATCGTTATCCATAGAAGATTTAACACAATCAAACTTAGGTGTCATACCTGACTTCTTACCTTCGTTGAGGTCCCAATCTTCAGAGTTGTGTTTAATTCTTTCCAATAACTCCCATTTGAAGTCAATAGTCTTCATCATAAAAGAGCCAGCACAAGAAGTATCGAGCATGGTGCGATTATCATCAGAAAGCCGAGCATAAAAAATTTGAATAATTATTTCTCTTAGAAGCTCATGATTGGGGCATGAATATAACATTGATTTAAGCCTCCACCAAGCTTGAGTGATGCTTTCTCCTTCGCGAGGCCAAAAATTATATATATAATTGCGATCACGATGAATAAGATGCATAGGATAAAACTTCTAGTGAAATTCCAATTTCAATCGTTTGTAGTTCCATGATCCCATATCATCACATAGCCTATACCATGTCAATGCGTCTCCCTACAAAGATAAAGGGAAGACCTTTTTCTTGATAACATCATCGGGCATACCTGCAAGCTTAAATAATCCACAAACTTCATCCACATATATTACGTGCTCATCAGGATGCATTGTTCCATCTCCTGCAAAAGGATTAGCTAGCAGTTTTTCTATCATACCCGAAGGAATCTCAAAGTAGACATTTTCATTTTCAGTAGGTTCAATAGGTTGAGGAGCAACTCTTTGCTCTTCTGGTCGGGGTGAATATACCCCGAACAAGCCCCTCAGAGGATTACTTTCCATAGTAACAAGTGACAGTAAATTTCAGCACACTATATAAATTTTTCCTTACCAAATTCCACCTACCAAAGGCGCTTCACTCCCCGGCAACGGCGCCAGAAAAGAGTCTTGATGACCCACAAGTATAGGGGATCTATCATAGTCCTTTCGATAAGTAAGAGTGTCGAACCCAACGAGGAGCAGAAGGAAATGATAAGCGGTTTTCAGCAAGGTATTCTCTGCAAGCACTGAAATTATAGGTAACAGATAGTTTTGTGATAAGATAATTGGTGACGGGCAACAAGTAACAAAAGTAAATAAAGTGCAGCAAGGTGGCCCAATCCCTTTTGTAGCAAAGGACAAGCCTGGACAAATTCTTATATAGAGAAAAGCGCTCCTGAGGACACATGGGAATTATCGTCAAGCTAGTTTTCATCACGTTCATATGATTCGCGTTCGGTACTTTGATAATTTGGTATGTATGTGGACCGGTGCTTGGGTATTGCTCTTACTTGGACAAGCATCCCACTTATGATTAACCTCTATTGCAAGCATCCGCAACTACAACAAAAGTATTAAGGTAAACCTAACCATAGCATGAAACATATGGATCCAAATCGGCCCATTACGAAGCAACGCATAAACTAGGGTTTAAGCTTCTGTCACTCTAGCAACCCATCATCTACTTATTACTTCCCAATGCCTTCCTCTAGGCCCAAATAATGGTGAAGTGTCATGTAGTCGACGTTCACATAACACCACTAGAGGAGAGACAACATACATCTCATCAAAATATCGAACGAATACCAAATTCACATGACTACTAATAGCAAGACTTCTCCCATGTCCTCAGGAAAAAACGTAACTACTCACAAAGCATATTCATGTTCATAATCATAGGGGTATTAATATGCATATAGGACCTGAACATATGACCTTCCACAAAATAAACCAACTAGCATCAACTACAAGGAGTAATCAACACTACTAACAACCCACAGGTACCAATCCCAGACTTAGAGACAAGAATTGGATACAAGAGATGAACTAAGGTTTGAGAGGAGATGGTTCTGGTGAAGATGTTGATGGAGATTGACCCCCTCCCTATGAGAGGATCGTTGGTGATGACGATGGCGATGATTTCCCCCTCCCGGATGGAAGTTCCCCTGGCAAAACAGCTCCGCCGGAGCCCTAGATTGGTTCCGCTAAGGTTCCGCCTCATGCCGGCGGAGTCTCGTCCTGGAAGCTGGCTTATGATTTTTTCCTCATCAAAAGACTCCATATAGCAGAAGATGGGCATCGGAGGGCCACCAGGGGGCCCACGAGGCAGGGGCGCGCCTAGGGGGGTAGGGCGCGCCCCCACCCTCGTGGGCAGGGTGTGGCCCCCTCCGCAACTTCTTGCGCTCAGTATTTTTTATATATTCTGAAAATGACTTCCGTGAAGTTTTAGGACTTTTGGAGCTGTGCGGAATAGGTCTCTAATATTTGCTCCTTTTCCAGCCCAGAATCCCAGCTGCCGGCATTCTCCCTCTTTATGTAAACCATGTAAAATAAGATAGAATAGTCATAAGTATTGTGACATAATGTGTAATAACAGCCCATAATGCAATAAATATCGATATAAAAGCATGATGCAAAATGGACGTATCAATGTACATGAACGCTAAAAAGCAGCTCAAACTTTTTGTACTCCCACTGTTCCTTTTTACTTCGCATATTAGATTTCTTTCAAGTTAGTTGATTTTACATTGTGAATGTTGATACTTTTTTCTATAAGATTGGTCAAGGTAGAGATACTTTGACTTTAAACAAAACTTATATGTAGACTAAAAAGGACCAGAGGGAGTACATGTGAAACTGCTGCAAATGAGGTGATCACCCTAGGAATAATGCTAGTACGTATTGTTTTGCATGTTCATCCAATGCCAGTGATACAAGAATTCGAACTAATCGAACTAAATTCATTCATACACGGCCGAATTTCATATCATGCCGGATTTCATTACATTTCATACATTCTTCAACTAAAAAGGGGTGCGCTGGAGGTATAATTAATTAACCAAAGATACCCACCCGTGTCCGGTTCAGCGGAACAGAAGCTTCAGTTACTTAACATGTGGGCCAGATGCCTGTTGGGCTCACATGTCAGTGACCCAACTGCACCTGCAGTTAAGTCACTAAAGCAGCGTCCTTCTCCAGCACAGCTCTCTAACTCCACGTCACCGCCAAGAAGCTAATCGGCCGTCAATGGTCAACCCGCGAAGCTTGGCTTCAACCGGAGGCTCACAGTGGTGGCCTTACTTGGACCCGAGCGGTGGCAAACTACCATGTTCTACTCTTCCTCGTTTTCTGTGTGGCGTGGCCTCATTGGCAGCGGGGAAGGGCATCGACGAAGCTGATGATGTCCTCTATCTCGTTGCTGGTGGGGCGGCGCCTCGGTGGAGCGAGGGAAATCCTCCTCCTCGTTGCTGGCAGGGCGGGGTCTCGGTAGATTCGGCGATGTCCTCTGCCTCGTTGTTGGTGGGGCGGGGCTTCGGCAGAGCAAGGCCTCGCTGAAGCCGACGAAGTTATCTGCCTCGGTGCCGACGGGGCGGGGCCTCGGCAGAGCCGGCGATGTACTCTACCTCGTTGTTGGTGGGGTGGGGCCTCGGTGGAGCAGGGCCTCGCCAAAGCCGGCGAAGGCGGGGCGGGGGCTCGGTGGAGCCAGCATTGTACTCTACCTTGTCGTTGGTCTCACCAAACAGCGCCACACCCACTTCATCATCCTCTTTGTAGGTGGCCGCAACGTCTGCCACCCGCATGCGGTACCGCCAGCGCGTGAGGCGGCTCTCACGGGTGGAGCGTTACGACTCGAGCAGCGCCTCCTGCTCCGCCCGTGCCGCGGCGATCTGCTTCTCCACCTGCAGGTGCTCCTGGAGGATATGGTGGTTGTATGCGGCATCAGCATGCGCCTCCCAGAACTACTCCTGACACTTCTACCTCACCGTGTCTATGTATTGGGTACGGGCCTCGCCGATGGTCATGGTGCAATGCACCGGTGAGGATGGCACGAAGGAGGGGGTTGGCGCCGGATCGTCGACTACCATCTTCTCCATTGGAACGTCGTTGTCCTCCGGCTGCTTGCCGGCCAGCCAGTCGGCAGCAATGGCTGCCATCTCCTTGTGGTCCGTCGTCCACCCGTCCCGAAGAGCGCTAGAGCACAAGGAAGCCATGGTGGGCAGTAGTGGTGTGGATAGGAGAAAGGGAACGGACGCGGATGACTGCGACTATGGCCGGCGTAGCAGTTTATATAACAATGGTGGGCGGCAGAGGGACAGACGGGTGGCGCCAAAGTAGCCACCTCGGCAACCGCATATCATTAATGTGGGCAGTAGACGGACGGACGACACTTGTGTCGTTTGAACATGGAGCAATTGCCTGCACGGGGAAGCGGCGCTGGCGGTGCTGACCGTTTGAGGCGAAAAGCACGCGCGGGTGAGGGAGGCAGTCTGGGTGGGGCCAGGGCGGTCAGACTCGTGCTTGGCAGCAGTCCGGTCCAGCAGTCGGACATGCTGGCTCACAAGCGAGCTCGCTGAGCTGAGCGATGACAATCAGACAATGGACGTGGCTTCCGACCAGGACCCGGCGCCACCGCCCAAGCCGGTTCATGACGTGTTCACCATAGAGCAGGTGCGTCCGCACTTCGACGCCCTAATGGCGGAAGAGCTACCAGCACAGGAGGACTTGTGCGGCAACCTCCGTCTCCTCAACGAGCACTGGCTCGCGAAAGGATGGATCGCCAGCGAACAAGCGAACGACAATGCCGTCGCGGACATGTGGCCCAATGATCATGGCTTCCTAAATGAGTAGCAGGCACTATATCAGACCATCCGTAGGGCCCGCGAGGCCCTCTCCGTCGTCCTTCGAATTGTTGCGATCACCGTGGCGCCGCCGTCTCACATTGTCAAGTTGGTCAACGAACATGAGGAATTAGGAGAGGACTTTAATTGGAGAGGATGACAGTGGATCCCACTATGGCCATAGCCGCACGTACGCAAGTGCCTCCTTATTAGTATATACAACTATAATTTTTTTGCTTCCTCCTAGTTTCCTGACATCACGGTCCCACACTATTGTCAACCCATATAGTCAATAAATGAGAGAATTGCATAAGGAACGGCTGATAGCTGGGACACAGCAGCTCGAGCAGTATTTGTGTTTTTGAGGTGTGAGCCGAGTTTTTCTTGAGCGATGTTTTTGTTGTTGTTCAGAGGAGTAGGGTATCAACTGGGCGGGCTATGGCCCGTCTGGCCCAGGCTATTATTTTATGTCGACCAAATATCCAGCCCAGATATTAATATTTAAATGTGAAAATGGCTAGCCCAGCTATTCTTTTTTTGCGGAATACCCAACCTAGGTCAAATTGTTATTCTCCGGGCTGCATTATACTTGTCAAGAAAATGGGCTTTAATAAATAATAAATGGGTTGTAATTAAAAAAATTGGTTGTAAATATAAAAACGCACCGAACAGGTACATTTTTTAATTCTTCTAAAAAAGGTACATTTTTAAATTTCATTACTTGTCGCACGCACAAAATTTCGTTGGATTTTTACCTAATAAAAATTTATTTTGAAATTATATTTAATCTAACTCTAAATTTCGTGTTAAAAAATATTTCGGATCCTATCAAAATGTTGGAAATTTTGTTGAAATTTTTTTGAGCGGTTGGCTGAAATTATTAACAAAGTCCTGGCTAGAAATTGGGTTGTAATTTTAGCAAACAGTAAATGGGTTGAGTAAATTCCATAAGAATTAAAAAATGGGTTGTACATTATAACAAATCACAAATGGGCTATATGTTCTCTGCCATAGATGTGATGGTCACTTGTGGTCCTAC
Source organism: Triticum urartu (assembly GCF_003073215.2). Classification (NCBI taxonomy): domain Eukaryota; kingdom Viridiplantae; phylum Streptophyta; class Magnoliopsida; order Poales; family Poaceae; genus Triticum; species Triticum urartu. The sequence goes on along the minus strand of NC_053024.1, from coordinate 342,354,108 downwards.
TAAGTTCGCGTATGCAAGGCTTTGTCAACTTATAGTCAACACACGATTCTATTAGCAGTGGTTATTGGATGTCCATCTAACGTCTATGGTGCTTCTTCAATCTCGAATATTCATGCTTCAGCCGCCCAAACCACCGCCAGCAGTACCGCCTGCTACCGCCTCCCATAGCCGTTGTGCTGCCGTGCAGGCCTCACCGGCCCACCCTACTCCCATCGTCGTCCAGGCCATTCCTCTACTCACCAACACCTCCTGTTATTCTCTGGCAACAACAGCCTCACACCGCAGCTGAACCAGTGAACCCTCGTACTCCCCTCCGCGTGGGCATCCACTATTGTGTCTTCGCCGGCTCCGAGTCGTTCCCTTCCTAGGCCTCGCCATCATCCACCGTGTTGGTTCTCTCGGTGCGGTGAGGTCAACTTTGTCAACAAATGACAGCCATCGGAAGAGGCATGAACATGGAGTGGCTGACAGTAGGGACCCGCATGTCCCATGTTCGCACGCGAGCAAGTCCCTCCTTATTATGGGAAAACAAATGATGTCTCCCACTGACAGGTTTGAGCCACCAGCTACATCTTCGCACGCAGGGAAGTGTTTCCTTTATTACATGGAAAAAAAGTTACCTCTCGCTGACAGCTGGGACCCACCATCTTTACTATGATCCATTTCGCAAAAATATAGATTGTACCAAAGATGATAAATTGTTTTCTTTTTATTCTAACTCGGAAAGGAAGAAATTAAAAAACCCAGAAAACATGTTCTCACGCAAGGAAGTGCCACCTTATTACGAGCAAAAAATGATCCCCATGCAAGCTAGGACCCACCAGATTTGGAGGCTGACTTGTGGGCCAACTAAGTTGACGCGTATGGGCTTTGTCATCTTAGTCAAAACGATTCTAGGTGCATTGACCGTTGGATGTTAAATCAACGGTCGTGTTGCGTCTTAACCCTCTGGTCTTCTTGCCCCAGCCACCCAAACCAGGCCCGTCGTACCGCCTGCTCCAGCCTCCCATTGTCGGTTGTGCTGCCGCATAGGCCTCATGGACCGACCATACTACGAACGGCCAGACCTTCTATCTACTCACCCACACCCCCTGTTATTCTCCGGTGATGCCGTACTTATGCCGCAGCCGAACCAGTGGACCCTCATACTCCCCTCCGCGTGGGCATCCACCCGCCTTGTCTTCTCTGGCTCCTCGTCGTTCCCTTCCTGGGCCTCGCCGTTGTCCACCGCCTTGATGCTCTCGGCGCCTCATGGTCAACAAGGTCAACGAACGACAACCATCGGAAGTGGAGTTTAGGCTACGAGGCTGACAGCTGGACCCACCAGCTACATCTTTGAAACCAAGGAAGTGCATCTTTATTACTTGCAAAATAAAAATGGTACCTCCCCCTAAGAGCCGGGACCCACCAGCTACATCTTCGTAGGTAAGGAAGTGCATCCTTATCATCCCTAACAGATGGGACCCACCCGGTCGAAGCGTATGTAGCGTTGACGCGAATGTGTACATACATACTGGTCGATCAGGGTGTATGCAGGTTGCAACGATGAACTGTGGCAGATTAAGGAAGGGCACGTGTCATAGTACAGGCGCGGACGTAGCATGCTAAGCAGTCCCATCTATATCGTGTACACGTACGTATAGCCAGGGTGCAAGAAAGTAAATATGGCCACGTACGTACATACGGGCGGTGTCTCGAACGCCTACTCACGCATACGTACGGCCAGGCCTCGTGTACATGGAGAGGCAGTGGATGGCAGCAACGGCTTTGTGTTCATCGGGCGCCAACTGGTTTGGACGGAACAGCCGAAACGAGGTATGGCGTACTGCAGAACGGACGAAATGGGCCTTCTGTTCGACTGAGTACAGTCAAAATGGGGTCCTGTTCATCGGGAAGGGTAACAGAGGAAATGGACTTGTGTTGGAGTGCCTACGGTCGGAACGGGGTCCTGTTGATCGGGAGGGGTGTGGCATACCGCAAAATGCAGGAAACGGACTTGTGTTGGAGCGCCTACAGTCGAAATGGGGTCCTGTTCATCCACCGTCTACTGCCTCACTCCAGCCTCCATGGGTACAGTTCATCCACCGTCGACCTCCTCCAGCCTCCACGGGCTATTGTTCATCCACGACTACTATTCATCCAGCCTCCACCGGCTGCTATTCATAGAGGCCCCATGGGGTCTTGTTCATCCACCCCCAACCGGCTGGGGTGTGGCGGACTCCTCGGGGTCCTGTTCATCTAGCAGCAACGGCCTACTACCACGGGGTCCTGTTCATCCAACCCCTACCGGGAACTGTTCATCCATAGCCAACCAACTGGCTCGACTCACCATGTCTCGACTTGTTCTACGTACCGCACGCACGGTAGCACCGGTCACTGTTAATCGAGAGGTAACCCAACACTGGGTGGCTACGTCTCGCACGGGGGCTCGATCGGCTTCAGTAAGCAGCAGCAGTGATTGATCGCTCGGGTTAAGTTAGCAGCAACAACAAAGGAATCGCTCGGGTTCAGTCAGCAGCGAATGAATCGCTCAGGTTCAGTTAACAGCCCAGGGATCGATCCCTCGGGTTCAGTAACGTGCGATCTCTCAGGTTTAGTTAGAAAATGCCTCGCACATACGTGCATGCACGAGAGAAACGTGGAAACCTCTGTGCATCACTCGGCCCCGACCGCCCACCGTAACCGGGAACTCCCCGATATTTTCCTCGCCCTCGCTTCTACCATGGTTTTTTCTGTCATGGACGACCCAAATAATGTCATGCAGCTGCGTCTCCGGCCCGCCCAGGATGAAAAGCCCATTTTTTGTCATGATTTTTTGTCATAGAAGTAGGAGCCCACCACATCTATGATGATACCGGGTTTTGTCATAATTATTGTCATAGAAGTGTCATAAGCATGACAGAAAAAAATTCGTTCGAACCAAAATGTCACGGATGTGTCTGTTTTTTGTAGTGTTAGGCACTTTGGAGCTTCACACCACACTGATCGATGACGTGCGTCGTGATGAGGTGGTGTGGTGGGATGGTTTTGCCTCTGTAAGCCCCGGCAGGCCTACTAGGACGACCCGAAGGCTTGCTTCTGGGGGTAACCCCATCCTTTCCAGGCGCGCCTGCCCAGCAAGGGAGGTTTTTTCTGGTTAGTCTTGGTCCTCTGGTGCTCGAAGAACTGATCCCTTGCGTTTGAATCTGACCATGGTGCTATGATCTTGTTATCATGCCCGTGCACAGTCCGGGCAATGGACCCATGGTTTGTTGCACCGACACCCGTTGACTTGCCGTGTCAATGTGAGACTTTCTTCCTTTTTTGTCCTCTGCATATTAATCTCTACCACTGCATTCTATTCCACCCATAGTGCTATATCCATGGCATGTGCTCATGTATTGTGTGGGGGTTTAAAAAAGTTGAAGCGCGTTAAAAAGTATGAACCAATTGCTTGGCTGACACCGGGCTAGTGCATGATTTATAATTTATGTTAATAAGATGGAGCATGACAAGGCTGTATTATTTTGTAGGGATAGTGTTCCTTAGCATTCATATTTTGCAAGGCATGATTGTTTGTTGGTATGCCTGAGTATTGATGTAGTTATGTCAACTTATAGACTATTGCTTTGAATCCTTTGGATATTAAAATTCATACCATAAAATAAAGATTACGTGACGAACATGTTAGGTAGCATTCCACATCAAAAGTTCCTTTTTTATCATTTACCTACTCGAGGACGAGCAGGAATTAAGCTTGGGGATGCTTGATATGTCTCAAACGTATCTATAATTTTTAAATTGTTCCATGCTATTATAGTATCAATCTTGGATGTTTTATGTAACTTTTTGTGGTATTTTATATCATTTTCTATGACTAACCTATTAACCCAGTGCCAAGTGTCAGTTGGTGTTTTGTGCTTGTTTTTGGTTTTCCAGGAAATCAGTACCAAACGGAGTCCAAACGCTACAAAACTTTTCAACAACTTTTTTGCACAAAAGAGATCCTAGAAGCTTCGAGAGGAGACCAGACGAGAAGCGACGAGACGACAAGGCAATAGGGCTCTCCCCGATGCCTTGTGGGCCCCTCATGGCTTCGCCTAACCTAATTCCACCTCTATAATTTCTCTAAAATCAGGAAACCAACAGAGAGCCACCCCAAACACTTTTTTAGCCACCGCAAGTTTCTGTTCTTCAACGATCCCATTTAGAGGCGTTTTCCGGTACTCTGCCGAATGGGGACTCAATCATGGAGGGCTTCTACATCATCCTTGCTGCCTTCTGATGATGCGTGAGTAGTTCAACGCAGACCTACGAGTCCATAGCTAGTAGCTAGATGGCTTCTTCTCTCTCTTTGATCTTCAAAACAATGTTCTCCTCGATGTTCTTAGAGTTGTATCTGGTGTAATCTTCTTTTGCCGTGTGTTTGTTAGCATCCGATGAATTGTGGTTTTATGATCAGATTATTCATGAATATTAATTCAGTCTTTCCTAAATTATTTTATGCATGGTTATTATAGCTTTGTATTTCTCTATGATCTATTTTTTTAGTTTGGCCAACTAGATTGATTTATCTTGCAATGGGAGAGGTGCTTTGTGATAGGTTCAATCTTGTGGTGCTCCATCCCAATGACAGAAATGGAAAGGACACATATTTGTATTGTTTCCATTAAGGATAAAAAGATGGGGTTTATTCATATTTCTTGGGTTTACTTTGTCTACATCATGTCATCTTGCTTAAGGCATTATTCTGTTTTTATTAACTTAATACCCTAGATGCATGTTGGATAGTGATCAATGGGTGGAGGAGTAGTAGTAGATGCAAGCTAGAGTTGGTCTACTTGTCTCGGACTTAATGCCTACATACATAATCATTGCCTTGAATATTGTCATAACTACGCGCTTTTCTATCAATTGCCCAACAGTAATTTGTTCACCCAGCTATGTTGTGTGCTCAAGAGAGAAGCCTCTAGCGAAAACTATGGCCCTCAGGTCTAATTTTATCATATATAAAAACACAAAAATACCTTGCTGCACTTTTTTTGCAATTTATCTATTTACCTACCACTACGAGATTTGATCCTTGCAAATAACCGCCGAGGGGATTGACAACCGCCTTGTTTGTGTTGGGTGCAAGTATTAGCTTTTGTGTGTGCATGTGCTGCTAATGAGGTTCTGTGTGGTTCCCCTACTGGATTGATAATGTTGGTTCTTAACAAAGGGAAATACTTATATCTACTGTACCGCTTCATCCTCTCCTCTTCGGGGAAATCCCAATGCAACTCACAAGTAGCAAAACACAATCATTATAGTATCATACTTGTGTGGATACTTAAAAACAAAAAAGAAACGAGAAAAATAAGATAACTATTGCCGAACAAACGCTATTGTTTTACGCCCCTAGCTAGGCGTAATGCATAGTTTTAAGTATTGTCATCCTTAGTTTTCAACCCATAGGTGGCCCTCATAATTGATTCATATCGTGGCTTAATTCTCTTTCTAGGGAACTGTTCCATTCCTTTCTTTAATTAAAATTGGACCTTATGTTTCCTTCTTTCATATCAACAATTACACCTATGGTTCGTAGGAAAGGCCTACCAAGTATTATAGGACAAGACAGATTGCATAGGGCACATAATTTCTATTAGCAAGAATAAGCACATCATTTATTCTATCCAGTGGTTTCTTATTAATTGAATCCTCTGAGTGCAAATTAAGGGAACATGCATCCATATCAACAAGGTGTAGCACATCACATAAAGATTTTGTTATGTGGCCATGGGTGCAACAGAAAATAATATTTCACATGAAATAATAATCCAACCTACACATGTTCAGAAGGAGTTGCTGACAGCACCAACTAACAAGACCAAGGCAAAAGAGTTTTTCCTTACTGGAAAAATACAGATGCCAATTCTATTGTCAAATCATAAGCCGGATAATATTAAGCCGACCTTTAGAACACCTCCACGTTACATAGCATAACATAATACTTGTGCATTTTGTTTACGAATTAAGGTCAAGTGTCCAGCGTGTTATTTCCTAGTATTACAAGTTATGTAGCATGAAGGGTCAGGAGTACTAGTCCATTTTATACTTTTGTGACCAACTTGCCAGATACTTAATTAGTTAAATCTTGATTAGTTTGAATAGGAAAAAGATAGAGTCCGATTGTAGTTGGGTTTGTTTCCATAGTTTTGCTTATTTGTGTTGCCTATATAACAGGCAGGCTTAGGCCTTTGTACGGGAGAGTTGGTTGAATAAAATACCAGAAAATGCATCACGTTGGGATGCACCAAAAATCCTTGTGTTTGCTGATCCGTGAGGGATTTCAGAGCTGCTACGCGTAGGATTTGATCCAGTCAAATTCTTGCACAAGTTTTTTTGTTCTTTGGTCTTCTTGTGTCTTTGCTTGATCCGAAGAGCCATACTACTACTTCTACATACGTTGCTGTTGGTGCGGCGATCGTTTGTTGACGTTCTTGCTAATTCATTGAGTACCGTGATAGATTGGACCTACGAATGACTCGTCGTCTAGTCAGGTCACTGTCGGTGTCAAAACCGGCGGATCTCGGGTAGGGGGTCCCGAACTATGCGTCTAAGGTTGATGGTAATAGGAGACAGGGGACACAATGTTTTACCCAGGTTCGGGCCCTCTCTATGGAGGTAATACCCTATGTCCTACTTGATAAATCTTGATGAATATGAGCATTACAATAGTTGATCTACCACGAGATCGTAATGGCTAAACCATAGAGGCCTAGCTTGTATGGTTATGATAATGTATGTCCTCCGGACTAAGTCCTCCGATTTATATAGACACCGGGAGGATCTCGGGTTACACAAGGTTGGTTACAAAGAAAGGAATCTACATATTTGGTCGCCAAGCTTGCCTTCCACACCAAGGAGAGTCCCATCCGGACACGGGTGCAGTCTTTGGTCTTCGTATCTTCACAGCCCATCAGTCCGTCCCATGGCTAACGGGTCGGACGCCCGAGGACCCCTTAGTCCAGGACTCCCTCAGTAGCCCCTGAACCTGGCTTCAATGACAATGTATCCGGCGCGTAGATCTGTCTTCGGTATTGCAAGGAGGGTTCCTCCTTCCAAACTCCAAGGTAGTCTTCAGACGTATTTGAACATGTCTGGACCTATAACACAACACCACACACAACCATAGGGAGAATATAATATTCCACGAGTCCCATCCGCTGACAACTTTTTACAACATGACATCACGTCTACCCAGTCACTATATCGAACCGTTTTGTCTGCCATCCCGTGTTTCAAGATGCGATTTCCATTGGCACGTCTTGTCAAAGTAGAGATCGTGTCCCCTTATTGCAGGATCCTCATCAATACGGGCGTGGGTAACCCAACCGTGCCGTTTATAGTTGTCACATCCCTAGTTTTGGTATGACCTAGGCTAGCCTTCATGTTTGCATCATGTTTAAATTTCATTTAAATTTGAAATGGGGATTTGTGAAACCCTCATAATTATTCTAGAAATGACCCAAATAAAATTGCTCCAAAAAGGTCTAAGAAAATGCTCATGTTGCTCTCTGAAAATTTTGACAGAGATAAAAATCAAACCAACATTTTCAGGAGCTCATAAGTATTTATTTTGGGCATTTGGAATTAATGCAGTAATTATTTGCCTTGGATATATATTATTATATATATATATAATATTGTCCAAAAATTATGCCAGTAGTTGAGGAGCTCTGGAATAATATCACCAGCCCCTGCAAAAATTGGCATAAGTAAATAAAATGATTTAGTATTTGTACTAAATCAGAAACAAATGTCAGAAAATAGAAAAGAAAACAAAAATGGGAAAACGCTTACCTGGGCCAACTAACCTGGCGGCCCATCTTCTTAGACCCAGCAGGCCGGCCCAGCCCACCTTCTGCCGACGCCAGTCGTCGTCCTCATGGCGCCAAGAGGACGAGAGGCACGCGCTCGCCGCCAGCGCGCATGGGCGCCACGCCACCTGCCTGCCTGGCCTCTCCCTCGAACGCCCTGGCCGTCCTGAACGTTGCCACGCGACCCCCCCAGGCCTCTCTCACTCTCTCCCGTCCTCCTTCCCGCCTCTGTCGCCTCTCCCATGAAAGCCGAAGCGCTGCCGTCGCCGTTTCTCACCGCCGACACGCTCTTCGCCGTTCCCTCGCCCCTCTGACGAGTCCATGAGCTCCGCCATGTCGCCTTCTCCGTCCTCGTCAAGCCAAGAAACCGGGGATGCCCCGTGGAGCCGTCACCGCCGTCCTCTTCACCTCCGGCCGCTAGAGATCGCCGTCGCCGTTCCGCCCGCGTTGGTCCTCCCTCGAGCTCGCGCTTGACGCCATCGAGACCACTGTGAGCTCTCCTCCGTTTCCCCTCCTTCCCCGTGCTCGATTTCGTGCCGTAGCCCTGCTACACGTCGCAAACGCGAGCGCCTCGTCGCCGGCCATGTCGCCGTCGTGGCCAGGGCCACCGTAGCTAGCGCCCGAGCTTGCCACCGTGCTCAGTGCAACGCCAGGAGGCCGTAGACGCCTTCCGCAGCCCCTGCCGTGCCCCGTAGCCCGTTCCCGCTCGAAGCCGTGCTCCGGCCACCACCTCGAGCTCGATTTCGGTGAGCTCCGGTCGTCCCCGCCTCTCCCACTTACTCCAGAAGACGCGGACGGGCCCCGGTTCCTCGCCCGTGGTCTCAGCGGCTCTTTTGGTCACTGGAAACGCGATCCCGAGCCCCTCCGCCGCGTTCGGCCTCGCCGGCGGCTAAACGCCGGTGTGGTTTGACCCTTTGACCTCGCCGGCCCATCAGGTGGGCCCCATGGGACAGGTGATTAGCTTAACGCTAATCACCATCTAACTAAATTCCTGAGTCACTAACGCGTGGGCCCAACCCCATTAACTAAACCAGTTTAGGTTTAATTTAATTTAGGATTAGCCACAGACACTGACGTGTGGACCCCACACGTCAGGTTTGACCTGGTCAGCCGCCTTTCACCTACTGACGCAATGCTGCTGTCATGTTGACGCAATATATCATTTTCTGGTTTAAAAATAAATCAGGAAAATCCAGAAAATGTTATAAACTTCAAAAATTCATAGAATTTCAACCGTAGCTCAGATTAAAATAATTTATATATGAAAAATTATCAGAAAAATTCAATCTATTCATCTGTTCCATTTTCAAGCATGACAAACCAACTTATACATGCTGTATATGAGGAAACATTAAGAAGGTAATCCCTCATGCATCGGATTTGGGTTCCGAACTCCACTCTTCCACCCGGTTATACACCGAGCCCTTCTTGTGTGGGACCTCACCTAGTTCAACAGTATGCTACACCCATGCCTATTGGTAGACCGTTTGTCAATGCGGGTCCACATCCTACTTCAGGGACTTGCTTCACATGCGGAGAGCCAGGACACTATGCACATGACTGCTCTCAAACCAACTATGCTCCACCCCAGCCTGAGAAGTCTGTTGGCCATGGTAAGCCATCACGCAAGATGATCAGTGTCAAGTCAGCTCCTACTGAATGTGGATGTGTGCATCACGTCTCAGCTAAAGACGCTCATGATGATCCGGATGTCGTTCTTGGTACACTCCTTGTCAATTGCCATCCAGCATCGGTTTTGTTCGATACTGGAGCATCTCATTCCTTCATTTCCGAAAGCTACGCTAACTTGCACAACATGTCATTTTGTGATATGCCCTCTCCACTAGTCATTCAAACTCCTGGATCCAAATGGCAAACTTCTAGTGTAAGCCATGGTAATGAAATCCTTGTTGACAGACTTGTATTCCTTGCATCACTTATAGCCCTCAAGTCTACAAATATTAACATCATCTTGGGTATGGACTGGATGAAAGCTCATTATGTCGAGATTGATTGTTACACTAGGTCTGTTCAGCTTACACACCCATCTGGCAAATTAGTCACTGTCTCCACCAGAGTTGCAAAGTGTCAACTCTATTCTCTTAATGCCAGCCCTCTTCCAGACCTTGAGGATATCCCGGTAGTTTGTGACTTTCCGGATGTATTTCCAGAGGAACTGTCAGGTATTCCACCTGACAGAGATGTAGAGTTTGTCATAGACCTTATTCCAGCAACCGCTCCAATTTCTAGGAGACCCTACAAGATGGCACCCTTAGAGCTAGCCGAGCTTAAGAAACAACTCGATGAATCCTTGCAAAAGGGTTTCATCCGTCCTAGTTCTTCTCCCTGGGCTTGCCCCATCCTCTTCGTCAAGAAGAAGGATGGTACGGGCCGGATGGTTGTAGATTATCGTCCCGTTAATTTGGTCATGATAAAGAACAAGTATCCGCTCCCCAGGATCAACGACCTGTATGATCAACTTGCTGGATCATCAGTCTTTTCCAAGATGGATTTGAGGTTAGGCTACCACCAAATCAAGATCAGAAATGGGGACATTCCTAAGACGGCTTTCGTCACTCGTTATGGCCAGTATGAGTACACCGTCATGTCCTTTGGTCTAACCAATGCTCCAGCTACTTTCTCCCGCTTGATGAACTCGATCTTCATGGAGTACTTAGATAAGTTCGTCATGGTTTACCTCAATGATATCCTTATCTACTCGAAGAATGAGGAAGAGCATGCCGAACATCTTAGACTTGTGTTAGAAAAACCCAAAGAGCACCGCCTTTATGCCAAGTTCTCCAAGTGCGAATTTTGGTTGCCAGAAGTGACCTACCTGGGCCACGTGATCTCAGGCAAGGGCATTGTCGTCAATCCCGAGAGAGTTCAGGCCGTTCTTGATTGGACTTCGCCTGAAACGGTTAAGAAAGTTAGGAGTTTCCTTGGCCTAGCCAGTTTTTGTCGCCGCTTCGTTGAGAACTTCTCCAAAGTGGCCAAACCACTCACGGAACTTCTCAAGAAAGATAAAAAGTTTGAGTGGTCCCCATAGTGTGAGTACAGTTTTCAGGAACTGAAAAGACGCCTCACCTCTGCTCCCATACTTGTGCCACCGGATTTCACTAAGGACTTTGCTATCTATTGTGATGACTCACGACAGGGACTAGGTTGCATTCTTATGCAAGATCGCCATGTGATCGCCTATGCATCTCGACAGTTTCATCCACATGAGGAGAATTATCCTACACATGATCTAGAGCTTGCAGCCATAGTCTATGCACTTAAGACCTGGCGACATTACCTCCTTGGTAAGCGTTGCGAGATTTACACCTACCACCAGAGTCTCAAGTATATCTTCACCCAACCAGATTTGAACCTTAGGCAAAGACGTTGGTTGGAGTTGATCTCAAATTACGACTTAGGGATTACCTACACCCCAGGCAAGGGAAATGTCATGGCCGATGCACTAAGTCGTAAGTCCTATTGCAACAATCTCATGTTGCAACAGGGCCAACCACTTCTCCATGAGAAGTTATGTAAGCTCAACCTTCACATTGCTCCTCACGGATTCCTTTCTACCTTGGTAGCGAAACCTACCCTTGAGGATCAGATCATTTCTGACCAGAAGTTTGATAGGAGTGTTATCCGCATCAAGAGAAACATTAAGAAGGGAGTTGGTGGATGTTTCTCTATGGATGATCGAGGTGTTGTTTTCTTTGAGAATCGCTTGGTGGTTCCCAAGAATCAACATCTGCGACAACTGATTCTTCAGGAGGCCCATGAATCTCCTTTCACGATTCATCCCGGTAGTACTAAAATGTATCAGGACCTATGCCAGAGGTTCTGGTGGACTAGGATGAAGAGAGAAATTGCTAAGTTCATTGCTAACTACAATGTTTGTCATCGTGTTAAGGCAGAGCATCAAAGGCCTGCTAGCACCCTTCAGCCTTTAGCTATTCCTAAGTGGAAATGGGATAAAGTTGGTATGGACTTCATCACCGGCTTTCCTAGGACCAAGAGAGGGAATAATGCTATCTTCGTAGTCATCGATCGTCTTTCCAAAGTGGCTCACTTCCTACCTGTTCGAGAGAGTATCACTACTAGTCAGCTCGCCGACTTATATATTTCTCGAATAGTGTCACTTCATGGTGTTCCACTAGAGATCAATTCAGACCGTGGTAGTCTTTTCACTTCTCATTTCTGGGAGAGTTTCCAAACTGCCATGGGCACCCATCTTTCCTTTAGTACCACTTTCCACCCTCAATCAAGTGGTCAGGTGGAACGGGTCAATCAAATTCTCGAAGACATGCTTAGAGCTTGTGTTATCTCATTCGGTATGGATTGGGAGAAGTGTCTTCCTTTCGCCGAGTTTGCTTATAACAATAGCTACCAATGCAGCCTCAAGAAAGCTCCTTTTGAGGTTCTGTATGGACGAAGATGTCGAACACCTTTGAACTGGTCAGAAACCGGTGAAAGGAAATTCTTTGGACCGGATATGATCCAGGAGGCAGAAGAGCAAGTTCGCATCATTCGTGAGAATTTGAAAACAGCCCAATCTCGTCAAAAGAGCCAGCATGACCATCGTCATAAGGAAGTGGCGTATGAAGTTGGCGACAAGGCTTATCTTCGGGTTACTCCCTTGAAGGGTACCCATCGTTTTGGTATCAAGGGCAAGTTGGCTCCTCGTTACATTGGTCCTTTTCGCATTCTCGCTAAACGAGGAGAGGTTGCCTACCAGTTGGAACTACCCCCACATCTTTCTCGAGTACATGATGTCTTCCACGTCTCTCAACTCAGGCGTTGCTTCTCGGATCCCATCCGTGAAGTGGACCACGAAACACTTGATCTCCAAGATAACCTTGCGTATCGAGACTACCCTGTTCGCATTCTTGATCAAGCAGAGCGTGTCACTCGACGTCATAACATCAAGTTTCACAAGGTTCAGTGGTCTCATCATTCCGAGAGAGAAGCTACTTGGAAGCGTGAAGATCGTCTTCAACTTGAGTACCCCACTTTCTTTCCGCCGACTCTTGAATCTTGGGACGAGATTCTTTTGAGTGGGGGCGAGTTGTCACATCCCTAGTTTTGGTATGACCTAGGCTAGCCTTCATGTTTGCATCATGTTTAAATTTCATTTAAATTGAAATGGGGATTTCTGAAACCCTCAGAATCATTCTGGAAATGACCCAAATAAAATTGCTCCAAAAAGGTCTAAGAAAATGCTCATGTTGCTCTCTGAAAATTTTGGAAAGAGATAAAAATCAAACCAACATTTTCAGGAGCTCATAAGTATTTATTTTGGGCATTTGGAATTAATGCAGTAATTATTTGCCATGGATATATATTATCATATATATATATATAATATTGTCCAGAAATTATGCCAGTAGTTGAGGAGCTCTGGAATAATACCACTAGCCCCTGCAAAAATTGGCATAAGTATAAAAAATGATTTAGTATTTTTACTAACTCGGAAACAAATGTCAGAAAATACAAATGATGAGAACATGACTACCTTGGATACGACCAAAAATATTGCATACATGCATATTTGTCAGGTGATTTCTAATGCAAACTATTCAATAATCTATTTATGTTATCCAGAACAAAAATACTTCACACACTTTTGTGTTTTGTCTAATTGCAGGTGTATGGGACATTTGTACAATCCACATATGAAGATAAGGGAAAAGGAGAAGTTTATGTTGTGTTCAAAAAGTCCTCTCACGTCACTTTTGGGCCAAGAGAAGATAGAGTCCAAGTCTTTCACGTTCTGGGATTCAGATTCGGACTGCACAGACATACCTGACTCAAAACGCCAACAACTTTTTCATACGGACTCCGAATTGGGTGATTCTTTTTTTGTTGGAAACTAGATTTCGTGCTCTTTCCAACCCAATTGGATTCACCTTCAAATTCATCCGGAGCGTTGAGTTACGGACGAAACAATCTGACGTTGCAGCAGAATCCGAGTCAAACTACAAGCCCAAAGGTGTTGCATCACCTCCACTTGGGCCCATGAGCCTTGTACGACCTAGGGTTAGTTTTAGGCTGCCTTGGGACGTCCTCCCACCTCCTTGGCCGCCACCCCTTGCTCCTATATAAGTAGATCCATCTAGTAGCTTTTTCCTTGGGATTTGTTTAGTTAAAAGTTAGCCATTGCAACTTCGTGTACTTCGTTTGTGTCCAACGACCAGACCAAGACCGCTTCGGATCCCCACCATTATCAATACTTCATATATATTTGCAATATTCAGATTGCTTTATCATATTCTTGCTCGTTCTTCGATTGCTTGCAGGAATAGACCTTCGTGGTCAGGCTGACCGTGCTTCCAGCATCGTCAGTAACCTCAGGAGATTGGTTTAGCGATTGCTAAGGCGCAACGTCGTGCACGTTTGTAGTCGGATCGTCAAAGTCGTCTCCACCAAATCGATAGTTATCATCTCATCGAAAGATCGGGACCCTCGCCTCTATCAAGTGGTATCAGTTTTCAGGTTGCTCGGTGAGAATTTCCAGTTTTCCTAGATTAGATTTATTTTCTTACCTATTGTCCAAGAAAAAGCCACAAAAAAGAGTTAGATCTATTCATCCTTGGTCCAAGCCAGTCTGAGCCTTTGCACATTGCTTGCTTGTTATCGTTGCATTCGATCGTGTCTGCTATTAGTGTCGTAGTTCGCTTCTATGAGTTTCGAGTTCTGTTCTCTTACGCTATTGTCCAAGAAAAAGCCACAAAAAAAGAGTTAGCTATTCATCCTTGGTCCAAGCCAGTCTGAGCCTTTGCAATTTTCTTTTCATTGCTTGCATAGTTGAATTATCGGTTGCATCGTCGTGTCGAGTTGCTGGTCTTAGTGTCTAGTTTGTTTAGAGTTTCGAGTTCTGTTCACATTAGTCACACCACCGCTGCATCATTATCTCTTCCGCTGTCCACCACCCATCCATCAATTTCCACCACGTGCTACCCACCATTCATTGTCATAATAATAGTTGAGATCGTTCACATCTTCGCTTGATCCAATCTGCGTCTTATCTAGTTTGTTTTGGAAAGAGGGAGAAAAAAAGAGAGAGAAAAACAAGAAAAAAAGTCAGAAAAAAAGTCAGAAAAAAGGAGAAAAAAAATCAAAAAAATCAGCACAAACTTTTTCAGAGGAAAGTTGGAGACAAAGTTGTTGATATATCCTGCTTGGCTGTTGTTTCACATCATTATCTTTACTGCCGTTGTGATCTTCACTTATATCTTGCTGTCCAGAGCTACTTAGTATCCTTCATTGATGCTAGTTGTGCTACGACGTGACCTCATTAGTGTTCTTAGGCTCGCGTCTCTAGTTCGGTCTAGCCTAGGACCAGCACAATACCGTCGTTGAGCATTTATTCAACATTGCATCTCTGAATTGATTATTACTAATCTTTTGCTACCATATATAGCCAACCCAGCTCCACATATTTCTACACCGTGTATACGTACGTTCCCCTGGCAATCGCTTTACACAATCTTCAGTGTTATTTGACACCGTTGGTTGCCCGTCACCACCTGTTGCTTGGTAAGAACTTGTAAGATATTGATATTTGCTTTACTGTGAGCGCTTTACCACCACACCCTAGTAGTTCATAGGAACATTATTCTTGAATTTTGTTTCTTGTTTCTACTAATCATGACAGGTTCCGAAGATAGAAGTTCTTGGACGACGGACACATCTTCACCATCACGAGAGTTGGGACAACACACACAAGCACATGGTCAGGTTATCTTTTTACCGTCATTTGAGGGTAGATTTAATCCTACTACATATCTAGCTTGGGAGCTTGAAGTAGAACAAGTTTTTAGTCACCATGATTTTTCTGAACTTGAGAGAGTACGAGCTACCATTAGAGCATTTACTGATTTTGCTTCTGTTTGGTGGAGTGTACATTGTAAGAAAAACATTGATAACCAACCCACAACAATTTTTCGCTCCTTATTATCGTCGTGAATTGCTTCGCAAATTTGAACAATTTAAACAAGGCAACAACACTGTTCATGCTTACTACCAAGAGTTCAAATCTTATATGCATCATTGTGACATAGAAGAATCTGAGAATGATACAATGAATAGATTTTTTGGTGGTTTGAACCATGATATTCAGGCAAGATTTCAGTATATTCCTCGTTGCATTACTGGTATGTATGTCCGTGCTTGTACCTTTGAGAGACAGATAAAGGAGGATGCATTAGGTGACTACAACAACTACTATTCCAGTTCATGCTCGCCACCGCCGGTGGGTTCCTCCATCATTGCACCTCGGATTATGAGCGCGGCATCATCTCAAGGGTATGGTACATTGTCAACGTCCGTACCTACATCAGCTACATCTTTGCCACAAGGTAACAGTAAAGGTATTGATGATATAACTTCACATGAGAATGATGCATGCCTAGTTAACTTGAATGCGTCATGTATTGAGTTACCTGTTGATTTGAGCACACCACCTATTTTAGAGAATCTTGTTACTGTCATGAATGCGTCATGTGATCAAACAACTGAAATATCAATAATTTTGAGTGCACCCATTGAATTAACTGTTGATGCAAAAGAACTAATGTTTAATCATTTTGATATGGCCTCCAATCTTGGATTCTGTTTGCTTATTTAAGCATGTTGTAGCATGTAAATTTGATGCAAGTAAGGTTTATTCACCAAAGTTGGGATGGTTTAATGATGAACATTGCGAATCTTTTGAAATGAATAAGAGCTTCACTTATATGTGCAAACTGAGTTCTAATATTTTCATGCCTTCTACTTCTTGTGATAATTTTTTGGCTTTAGTTTTTATGAACTATGAAAGTTACTCATGTATACATGTGTCATACGTGCAAAAATCAAGGGAAGTTAAACTGGATGACATATACATATACAACATGTACACCTTGTCTCTTTTGTTAGCCACATTTCAGATTAAGCAACGCCGAGGACGGCTTTGTTTTCAAAAAGGGGAGGATGATGAGGACATGACTACCTTGGATACGACCAAAAATATTGCATACATGCATATTTGTCAGGTGATTTCTAATGCAAACTATTCAATAATCTATTTATATTATCCAGAACAAAAATACTTCACACACTTTTGTGTTTTGTCTAATTGCAGGTGTATGGGACATTTGTACAATCCACATATGAAGATAAGGGAAAAGGAGAAGTTTATGTTGTGTTCAAAAAGTCCTCTCACGTCACTTTTGGGCCAAGAGAAGATAGAGTCCAAGTCTCTCACGTTCTGGATTCAGATTCGGACTGCACAGACATACCTGACTCAAAACGCCAACAACTTTTTCATACGGACTCCGAATTGGGTGATTCTTTTTTTGTTGGAAACTAGATTTCGTGCTCTTTCCAACCCAATTGGATTCACCTTCAAATTCATCCGGAGCGTTGAGTTACGGACGAAACAATCTGACGTTGCAGCAGAATCCGAGTCAAACTACAAGCCCAAAGGTGTTGCATCACCTCCACTTAGTCCATTTCCAACCTCAACACCTTCAAATTTCATCCGGAGCGTTGAGTTACGGACGAAACAATCTGACGTTGCAGCAGAATCCGAGTCAAACTACAAGCCCAAAGGTGTTGCATCACCTCCACTTGGGCCCATGAGCCTTGTACGACCTAGGGTTAGTTTTAGGCTGCCTTGGGACGTCCTCCCACCTCCTTGGCCGCCACCCCTTGCTCCTATATAAGTAGATCCATCTAGTAGCTTTTTCCTTGGGATTTGTTTAGTTAAAAGTTAGCCATTGCAACTTCGTGTACTTCGTTTGTGTCCAACGACCAGACCAAGACCGCTTCCGAATCCCCACCATTATCAATACTTCATATATATTTGCAATATTCAGATTGCTTTATCATATTCTTGCTCGTTCTTCGATTGCTTGCAGGAATAGACCTTCGTGGTCAGGCTGACCGTGCTTCCAGCATCGTCAGTAACCTCAGGAGATTGGTTTAGCGATTGCTAAGGCGCAACGTCGTGCACGTTTGTAGTCGGATCGTCAAAGTCGTCTCCACCAAATCGATAGTTATCATCTCATCGAAAGATCGGGACCCTCGCCTCTATCAACAAAAGAAAACAAAAATGGGAAAATGCTTACCTGGGCCAACTAACCTGGCGGCCCATCTTCTCAGACCCAGCAGGCTGGCCCAGCCCACCTTCTGCCGACGCTAGTCGTCATCCTCCTGGCGCCAGAAGGACGAGAGGCACGCGCTCGCCGCCCGCGCGCATGGGCGCCACACCACCTGCCTGCCTGGCCTCTCCCTCGAACGCCCTGGCCGTCCCAAACGTCGCCACGCGACCCCCCCAGGCCTCTCTCACTCTCTCCCGTCCTCCTTCCCGCCTCTGTCGCCTCTCCCATGACAGCCAAAGCGCTGCCGTCGCCGTAGCTCACCGCCGACACGCTCTCCGCCGTTCCCTCACCCCTCTGACGAGTCCACGAGCTCCGCCACGTCGCCTTCTCCATCTTCGTCAAGCCAAGCAACCGGGGACGCCCCGTGGAGCCGTCACCGCCGTCCTCTTCACCTCTGGACACCGGAGATCGCCATCGTCGTTCCGCCCGTGTTGGACCTCCCCCGAGCTCGCGCTTGACGCCATCGAGACCGCTGTGAGCTCTCCTCCATTTCCCCTCCATCCCCGTGCTTGATTTCGTGCCATAGCTCTGCTACCCGTCGCAACCGCGAGCGTGTCGCCGCCGGCCATGTCGCCGTCGTGGCCAGGGCCACCGTAGCTAGCGCACGAGCTTGCCACCGTGCTCAGAGCAACGCCAGGAGGCCGTAGACGCCTTCCGCAGCCCCTGTCGTGCCCCGTAGCCCGTTCCCGGTCGAAGCCGTGCTCCGACCGCCGCCTCGAGCTCGATTCTGGCGAGCTCCTGTCGTCCCCGCCTCTCCCACTTACTCCAGAAGATGCGGACGGGCCCCGGCTCCTCGCCCGTGGTCTCAGCAGCTCTTTTGGTCGCCGGAAACGCGATCCAGAGCCCCTCCGCCGCGTTCGGCCTCGCCGGCGGCTAAACGCCGGTGGGGTTTGACCCTTTGACCTCGCCGGCCCGTCAGGTGGGGCCCATGGGTCAGGTGATTAGCTTAAAGGCTAATCACCATCTAACTAAATTCCTGAGTCACTGACGCGTGGGCCCAACCCCATTAACTAAACCAGTGTAGGCTTAATTTAATTTAGGATTAGCCACAAACACTGACGTGTGGACCCCACACGTCAGGTTTGACCTGGTCAGCCACCTTTGACCTGCTGACGCAATCCTGCTGTCATGCTGACGCAATATATCATTTTCTGGTTTAAAAATAAATCAGGAAAATCCAGAAAATGTTATAAACTTCAAAAATTCATAGAATTTCAACCGTAGCTCCGATTAAAATAATTTATATATGAAAAATTATCAGAAAAATTCAATCTATCCATCTATACCATTTTGATGCATGACAAACCAACTTATACATGTTGTATATGAGGAAACACATGAATGGCATTTATAAAGGCTTATTTTGGAGTTGCATTTGAAACTTTGGTTCAAATGGACTTCATGCAAATGAATGCTAGATGCATTAACTCAAACAAACATCACATACTCATGCCATGATCATGCATAATATTGTTGCATATGCTTGTGTTTGATTTTCGACACCGTTCCTTCTCGATAGGTCCTGCTCCGGAGACCGATCCAGAGTACCTGTCAGAGGAGCAGTGCCCCCTTGTTGATCTACCAGGCAAGCAAACCCCCTTGTTCATTTCGATACAATCCTACTCTCTCGCTCCTGCTCTCATTTATTGCATTAGGACAACAACGATTCAACTGCTATTTTATGCTGCGGTAGTTGAACCCATTCCTCTGCATGACCTGTCATTGCCATAGTAAATAGTTAAAACCCACTAGCATGTGTAGGAGTTGATTGAGCCATGTTGTGTTCCTACCATGCATTGCCCGCTATTGCTTAGAGTATGTCGGGTCCGATTCATCGGGAATGAATTGGAGTGTTACGATATGTTCTGGTGCTGAGAGTTAAGCATGTGAACACGATTTGGTAAAGGTAGTGGTGAGAGGCCATGTAGGACTACATGGTGGGTTGTCTCACTGGAACCGTCCTTAAGCACTGAGTTCCGTGTATGTTGTCCAATGACTAGCTACTGCCACACATTGGAATGCTTAAGTGCCCCTCTCGACTTATTAGCCAACTTGATCTCTGTCCAGGAGTTGTAATTAGTTTCTGGTGTTTGTAGGTAGTGTTAGTAGTCTACCAAGTGGCACCCGGCCAGGTGGGCTTGGGACAGACTAGGCACAGTGGCACGGTGTACCAAGTGGCACCCGGATGGTGGGCTTGGGAACCCTGCTCACATCGTTTGGGGCCGTGAGCGACACCCCGGCCGGATCTCCTTGCGGATGGAACCCGAATAGGCGATAAACCTGGATGAGAGACTTGTGTGGTTAGTCAGGTCGTGGCCGACACCCTCGCTAGGCTTCCGCTTGAAGGTTGCCGAGGTACATGACGTGTACATGGTGATAAGTGGTGAGAGCGTGTGTGAAGAAGTACACCCCTGCAGGGTTATCATGATCTATTCAAATAGTCGTGTCCTCGGTTATGGACTTCTTGGATGCTTACGTGGTACATAGACAACTTAAAGTGGATACTCTAAAATGCTCAAGACAAGTGTGAGTGCTATGGATGGCCTTCTCGTAGAGAGACGAGGATGAATCCATAGTAGTGTATTGATGTGGTGATTAGTGGACTCGTGTGCGCTGCCTCACCTCAAAGAAGTTTCTCGTTGTCGCAGAACAGGATAGCCACTGAGTCAAAGCTGGCTTGCTGCAACTAAACCCCACATTACCTTCCTGATACAATGCATGTATGATAGGATCTGATGTAAGTCTTGCTGAGTACCTTTGTACTCACGTTTGCTTTATTTATGTTTTGCAGGTGAGACATCTGTCTGACTAGTAGTACCGCTTGGACTTCGACGAGTAGCTTGTTACCTCAGCTACGATTTTGTACCCTTGGGAGGGTCTTGTAGATAGTCAGGCTTCTCGGCCTTTTCCTTTTGTAGTTGTCTGTACTCAGACATGTAATGCTTCCGTTGCTTGTATGCTCTGAATGATGGGTCATGTGACCCCTGTTTGTATTAATGTTATGTGGCTCTTCTGGGCCTTTATCTATATGATTTTGCATTATGTTGTGATGCCATGTCGTACAACACATACTTGCATGTTATGCGTACGTGTGATGTGTATTGCTATGTGTGGGATCTGACAATCTAGTTGTTTATCCTTGGCAGCCTCTCTTATGGGGAAATGTAGTCTAGTGCTTCTTGAGCCATAGTAGTCCGCTATAGCCCGGTTCACCGGAGTCGTGCTAGCCCAGCACTACTGCTCAGGACACTTGACTGGCCGGCATGTGTTTCATTTCTTTCTTGTGTCTGTCCCTTCGGGGAAATGTCACGCGGTGACCTCCGGAGTCCTGCCTAGCCTGCTACAGCCCGGGTTCCTAGGAGTCCTGTTAGCCCAATGCTACAGCCCGGATTCACACGCTACTGACCGACATGCTCGATGTGAATCATGTATGCCTGTCCCCATAGGTTAGTGCCGCTTTGGGTTCATGACTAGCCATGCCGGCCCGGGTTCTCTGTCATATGGATGCTAGCGACACTATCATATACATGAGCCAAAAGGCGCAAACGGTCTCGGGCCATGGTAAGGCGACACCCGTGGGAATACCGTGCGTGAGGCCGCAAAGTGATATGAGGTGTTACAGGCTAGATCGGTGTGACTTAGAATCGGGGTCCCGACAATACGGCCCTTGGGAGTAGGCGAATTTCAAGGCGAGTGGGGAGGCGTTCAATATTTACTGCCTTTATAAGCAGATAAGAATCCCTTTTCTTCACCCACGCCTTCTCTCTTCCTTTGCCCTTCCACTCTTGAGCTCCATCACCCAAGTTCACATCTGTTTCACACTCGAGCAAGCACCCAACCATGTCCGGATCCGGAGGTTGAAAGTGCAACTATCCCTGGGTGGTTTTGGTAATTCCTAACAACATATAGCTCATTGAGCTAATGCTACTTGAAGATAAATATTTCCGGAAAATCTCAATGATTGGCATGGCATGGATTAGAAAGTGGACCCCTCAAAATGCTAAGGACAAAAGATTGGCTCAATCTCAAAGCACAAGCCTCTACATTTTCCTTTTAGTTATCCAAGATCACATTGAGTCCATAGGAAAAGCCAATACTATTAAAAGGGGGTGAGGTGTTGCTTAATGAGTTGCTTGCTCAAAATGCTTAGTGATATGCTCCAAAAACCCTCAACTACTTTCCCATATCCACATATTTCCCAAACCAAAAGTCAAACTCGGCCCCACCGAAATCTTCTATCTGGCGCCACCGAGTTCACTTGACATAGCTACTGCTAGAAACCCTAGTCACTTTGGCCTCACCGGTAGGGATCTCGGTCTCACCGAGATGGGATTGCAAACTCTCTATTTCCCTTCGTAATATTTCGGTCCAACCAAGGTGAGCGGTCGGTCCCACCGAGATTGCAATGCAAACTCTCCATTTCCCCTTCGTAACATTTCTGTCTAACCGAGATGAGCGAATCGGTCCCACCGAGTTTGCCTGACCAACTCTCTGTTTGCCTATTACCAAAATCGGTCCCACTGAATTTGTGTAATCGGTCTCACCGAGATTACGTTATGCCCTAACCCTAATGGAATCGGTCCCGCCGAAAATCCTAATGTTCACATTTTGAACTAAATCGGTCTGACCGAGTTATATGATTCGGTCCCACCGAGTTTGGTGATTTGTGTGTAACGGTTAGATTTTGTGTTGAGGCTATATATACCCCCTCACCCACTCTTCACTCGTCGAGAGAGCCATCAGAATATGCCTACACTTCCAACATACATTTTCTGTGAGAGAACCACCTACACTTGTGTTGAGGTTAAGACATTCCAATCCAACCACATAAATCTTGATCTCTAGCCTTCCTCAAGTTGCTTTCCACTCAAATCATCTTTCTACCAAATCAAATCCTATGAGAGAGAATTGAGTGTTCAGGAGACCATCATTTGAAGCACAAGAGCAAGGAGTTCATCATAAACACACCATCTATTACCTTTCGGAGAGTGGTGTCTCCTAGATTGGTTAGGTATCAATTGGGAGCCTCAGTCAAGATTGTGGAGTTGAACCAAGGAGTTTGTACAGGCAAGGAGATTGCCTACTTCATGAAGATCTACCCTAGTGAGGCAAGTCCTTCGTGGGCCAAGGCCATGGTGGGATAGACAAGGTTGCTTCTTCGTGGACCCTTCGTGGGTGGAGCCCTCCGTGGACTTGCGCAATCGTTACCCTTCGTGGGTTGAAGTCTCCATCAACATGGATGTACAATAGCACCACCTATCGGAACCACGCCAAAAATCTCCGTGTCCACATTGCGTTTGCTCCCTCCAAACTCCTCCCTTTACCTTCATATGCAATTGTTTTACATTCCCCTGCTATACTCTTAGAATTTCATGTGTAGGTTTATTACTTGTTTGTGCTAAGTTTCTAAAATCTACCAAGGCTTAAAAGGCTAGATTTTTATTTGGTCAAGTAGTCTAATAACCCCCATCTAGACATACTTTCGATCCTACAAGTGGTATCAGAGCTTTGGTCTCCATTTGCCTTGATTTACATAGCTTTGGTGATCATAGCCTTGGTTTCACAACCTAGGAGAGTATGGCGTCAAGTGAGGGAAATTACCACCGTAGAGGTCCTTACTTTGATGGTACTAATTTTGCTAGTTGGAAGCATAAGATGAAAATGCATAGTCTTGGACATAACCCCGTTGTTTGGGCTATTGTGTGTATTGGCTTGCAAGGTGAATTCTTTGATGGGAGAGAACCGAACCGTGAGGCTAGCGCAGAAGAGTTGAAGATGATGCAATACAATGCTCAAGCTTGTGATATTCTCTTCAACGGATTGTGCCCCGAAGAATTCAACAAAATCAGCCATCTTGAGAATGCAAAGGAAATTTGAGATACTTTGATTGATATGCACGAAGGTACCGACTCCGTCAAGGAATCCAAATTGGATGTGCTTCAAAGTCAACTTGACAAGTCCAAAATGAAGGATGGTGAAGGTGTCGCTGAAATGTACTCTAGGCTTGCTCTCATCACAAATGAGATTGCCGGCTTAGGAAGTGAAGAGATAACCGATAGATTCATCATCAAGAAGATCCTAAGAGCCTTGGATGGAAAATATGATACTGTGTGCACATTGATCCAAATGATGCCCAATTACAAAGATCTCAAGCCAACGGAAGTCATTGGAAGGATTGTTGCTCATGAGATGTCACTCAAGGATAAGGAAGAGCTTCACAACAAGTCAAGTGGTGCTTACAAAGCCTCGTGTGATGCTCCCATATCATCAAGTGAGAAACAAAACTTCAATGAAGAATTGAGCCTAATGGTGAAGAACTTCAACAAGTTCTACAAGAGTAGAAGCAAGAAAAGAAGTTACAAGTCAAGGTCCTACAATGACAAAAGATCTTCAAGTCGTGAACGTAATTGCTACAATTGTGGAAGACCCGGAAACTACTCCAATGAGTGTAAGGCTCCCTACAAAAGAAGATTAGATTCTCCCAAAAGAAGGAGTAGGAGAGAAGAATCACCACCAAGAGAGAGAAGGAGTAGAGATGACCGTTATGAACGAAGAACATCACGAAGAAGCAAGGATTCGGAAAGAAAGGACAAATCATCAAGGAGCTACACAAAACGAAGACATCAAGCTCACGTTAGTGAATGGGTATCAGGCTCCGATTCCGACGATCACTCCGAGAGAAGTTTGTAACACCCCGGATGTAACTTGCCATATTTGTAAATCCGACTATTGCCATTTTCGGCTTTAAGTTATGAGAATCCCTTTGTGGTTGGGTTTTGTCTTTGTTTTGCATTTTGTTCATGTCATGCATTTCATATCATGTCATCATGTGCATCGCATTTGCATACGTGTTCATCTCATGCATTCGAGCATTTTCCCCGTTCTCTGTTTCGCAATCCGACACTCCCACGTGCACCGGCGCACCCCTCTTGTCTCTTTTCGTGAGCGGGTGTTAAACATTCTCGGAATGGACCGAGATTTGCCAAGTTGCCTTGGTACACCACCAGTAGGACGCCTGTCAAATTTCGTCCCATTTGGAGTTCATTTGATGCTCCAACGGTTAACCGGGCAACCGCAAAGGCCTCTTGCGTGTTGCAGCCCAACACCCCTCCAAAACGGCCCAATAGCCCACTCCTTTTGGACACTCCTACCTCCCTTTGGACACTCCTACCTCCTCCTACCTATAAAAGGCCTCCTCCTCCAAAATTCGGGTCCTGAAACCCTAGATCCAACTCCCTCCGCGCCGCCGGACATGTCCGCCGCCCGCCGGACACTTCGTGCCGCCGCCCTGAGCCAGTGAGGCATCGACACGTGGCGACCGAGTCTTCCCCGCCGCCACTTCCCGCTGGGACCACGGGAGGCCCGCCTGGCCCGGTTCGGCGCCGTCGCCCCACGCGACCAGCTCCCTTCGTCGCCCGACTCCGCGTCGCCCCGCGCCGGCGTGCTCCTCCGCCTCCTCGCCGGCGCGCGCCGCCGCCCCACGCCGCTCCTTCGCCGCCGCCCCACACGCTGACCGGCGCCGCCTTCACCTCCTCCAACTCCAGCGAGCTCCTCCCCGACCCGGATCCGGAGAACCCCGCACAGCTCCGGCCGTCTCCCTCTCCTCTGGCGAGATCCCGGTGAACCTCGATATCCATGCCCGAACCCTAGATCTGGGATTTCGGAGGTGATTTCCAACTCAGTCTTTTTCCCCCAATATTGTATGACCCTGTTCATCGCCTCGTATCTCGGTGACCATATCTCCGTTTCATGCATATGATATATCAAAATGTTCACTGTGAGATGCTCTTCATTTCATTCCATTGTGGCATGCTTGTTGGAGTTCATCTGGATGACCTAATCATTGATGCAAGAGTGCTATAAAATGTTTACTGCTGCTACTTATTAGTTTATGGTGATTTGTCATTTTTGTCACATTTGACGTGTGCTTCATATGGGCATGAGCTCTACATGTGTTTTGAACTATGACATGCCATATTTACAGAGGTGCTTGCCTTGAATTTTTGTGATCATTGCGGTGACTAGCACAAGCATGCAAACTAGGCTTCATGATATTGTTGTTTTCAGGGACATGGGATTTTGCAAAGTCTTTTCCCTGCTGTTATTTTGATGCCATGTAAACATGATGCTACAGTGAGGTCCATGCTTACTTTGATATGATTCGGAAAGGTCTTTTGTACATATGATTATGCTCTATCCATCCATGCCCCCGTTTGCAATTATGGAGTGCACTAGCGTGTCTTGATCTTGCTCTACTTTTGCTATAAAATGTTCCTGGCAGATTGATTACATGTTAATCAATTTTTCCATGGTTGTTGCTATTGATCCATGCATGCTATGAACTTGCTCTTGCCATGGTTAGCTTCTTGAACATGTAATATTGCTGTGGGCATGCTTAGATTGTCATTCAAGGCTTTGTGATGAGTGGTTTGAGCTCGCAAAGATGCCTTCATAATTATGTTTATGCCATGCTCTATTTTTCTGCTAAGTCTGAAACTGTTAATAAATCTTGCTATGTTTACATGGGTGCCATGATATTTTCTGTGCCTTTTTGGCTCATGGTTAGTAAGAGTCTTTTGTTCTATGAATTTATTAGATTAATGTCATTCCTTTATTTGCTATGTTATTGTCTTGTAGCATGTTGTTTGCTTGCTCTAAACATGGTTTCCTGATGTTATTTCTGGCATGTTAGTATATTTCACCAAGTCTGCGAAGCTGATATCTTTTGCACTTTTGCCATGCTTGTTTGAACCTGCTCTTGTGTGATTTAGCCATAGCTCAGTGTTCATGTTTTGTCAAGCATCTATTTTACATCACTTCCATATGCTTTGTTATTATGTTGGAGTGCAGTAGCTTAGTTTCTTATTGCATTCTAGATGGCATTGTGCTGTTAATCGTAGAATTGTGCCATTCTTGTTTTGCTTGCCATTTGCAAACCATGCATCCGTTTCCGGTGATCTTTATATCGATTTCACCCAAAATCATCTCATCTTTCTAGCGGCACACTTGGTTTGCCAATTTGATGTCTTGTTAATCCTTCTCCTTCCGGAGCATGCATATGCATTGCATTCACATGTCGCATATCATGCCATATATTGCATCATGTTGATTGTGCATTGCACCGTGGTTGATTGGTGTTCCTTTGCTTGTGTTATTTCTTTGGGTAGAGCTGATAGACGAGTACGTGATCGAGGAACCTGTTGAGTACGCTAACGAGGATCAAGCTTTCGACAACTCTGAGAACTTTGCAGGCAAGATGACCATACCCTCGTAATCACTTCTATTTTTGCTTGCTAGTTGTTCGCTCTATTGCTATGCCGCACTACCTACCACTTGCTATATCATGCCTTCCATATTGCCATGTCAAGCCTCTAACCCACCTTTCCTAGCAAACCGTTGTTTGGCTATGCTACCGCTTTTGCTCAGCCTCTCTTATAGCGTTGCTAGTTGCAGGTGAAGTTGAAGCTTGTTCCATGTTGGAACATGGATATTGTTGGGATATCATTACTATATCTTATTTACTTTAATGCATCTATATACTTGGTAAAGGGTGGAAGGCTTGGCCTTATGCCTGATGTTTTGTTCCACTCTTGCCGCCCTAGTTTCCGTCATACCGGTGTTATGTTCCTTGATTTTGTGGTCCTTACGCGGTTGGGTGTTATGGGAACCCCTTGACAGTTGGCTTTGAATAAAACTCCTCTAGCAAGGCCCAACCTTGGTTTTACCATTTGCCTACCTACCACCATATACTTTTCCCTTGTGTTCTGCAGACTCAAGGGTCATCTTTGTTTTAAACCCCCCTGGGGCCAGTGCTCCTTTGAGTGTTGGTCCGAACAGAGCTGCCTGCGGGGCCACCTCGGGGAAACTTGAGGGTTGGTTTTACTCGTAGCTAGTCTCATCTGGTGTTTCCCTGAAAATGAGATACGTGCGACTCCTATCAGGATTTGTCGGCACATCAGGTGGCTTTGCTGGTCTTGTTTTACCATTGTCGAAATGTCTTGTTTTACCATTGTCGAAGTTGACCGTGAGAGCTTGTGAAGGGATAAGTTGGGACACCCCTGCAGGGTATGAACTTTCGAAAGCCGTGCTCGTGGTTATGTGGCAGATGGGAATTTTTTAATATCCAGTTATAGAGAACTTGACACATAACTTAATTAAAATGAATCAACCGTGTGTGTATCCATGATGGTCTCTTTTCAGCGGAGTCTGGGAACAGAACACGGTCTCGTGTTATGCTTGAACGTAAGTAGCTTCAGGATCACTTCTTGATCACTTCTAGCTTCTCGACCACTGCGTTGCTCCTCTTCTCACTCTCTTTTGCGTAAGTTAGCCACCGTATAAGCTAGTGCTTGTTGCATCTCCACCTCACTACCCTTTCCTAACCCATAAGCTTAAATAGTCTTGATCTCGCCGGTGTGAGATTGCTGAGTCCTCGTGACTCGTGGTTAATTCCAAACAGATGCAGGTGCCGATGATGCCAGTGCAGGGGATGCTACCGAACTCAAGTGGGGGAGTTCGACGAGGATTCGGGCCGTTACTATGTTTCTTTTCCGAATGATCAGTAGAGGAGCCCAGTTGGGACAATCGGGGATCTAGCATTTGGGGTTGTCTTTCTTTATTTTGGTTCCATAGTCGGACCTTTTGTAAGTGCATCTAGTGCCACCCCTAGTTGGTTTTGGAGTATTGACGACAAACCTAGTTGAGGGACTAATGTGTTTGTGAGAATTGCAGGATAACACAGGTAGAAGTCCCTCATTGATTCGGTTTTCCTACCAGAGATGGCCCCTAAAAATGTATGAAGACATCGATGGCAAAGGTGGTATATGAAGATGTTCACATTGAAGACTATGACAAGAGAAGACGTGACATGAAGCATATGGAGCTCGAAGACTTAGATCTTTCGTAGTTCTGTTTCTTCTTTATTGAGTCATAGGAACCACCGTACTGATAAGTGGGGTCCAAGAGAACCAGTCAGAATGACTGAAGTGATGCTTAACCAAAACCTATGTTTTCGAGTGAAGACTATGAGAGCGGATCTTGTCCAGAGTCGGACAAGTCAGCTTTGCTTGTAGCCCAAGTAAAGTTGCCGTGTGAGTTTGAAATCTGACCATTGGAACACGTGTCAGTTCCTTAGTGACACAGGGTCATTTCGGACAAATCAGGTTGGGTTGCCTAGTGGCTATAAATAGCTCACCCCCTACAACCATAAATGGTTGGCTGCTCAAAGTTAGAGTACGGCTTTTGTCGTTTGAGAGAAACCCACCTCGAAGCCTTTGAGAGAGAATTCCTTGCGAGGATAAAGCCCTAACCACCCAGAGCCAAAGAGAATTAGGCATCACTTAAGTCTTCTTGTCTGTGTGATCTGAAGACTTATTACACTTGAGGACTGTGAATCCTCCAGCCGGTTAGGCGTCGCGTTCTGAGCGTCCAAGAGACATTGTGGATCGCTAGTGAACGAAGTCTGTGAAGGTTTGGGAGTCTACCTTGAAGACTTACCAGAGTGATTGGGCGAGGTATGTGTGACCTTAGCTCAAGGGGAATATGGTGAGGACTGGGTGTCCTGAGCTGCGTGTTCAGGACTGGGTGTCCGGGACTGTGTGTCCTCAGGTTTAAATACCTAGCCGCCCTAACCAGACGTACAGTTGTCACAGCAACTGGACTGGTCCAACAAATCATTGTCTTTAACGAGTCACTGGTTTCATCCTTCCCTTCCCTTTACTTACTGTTGGTCCTTGTGAAGTCTTTGTATGATTGCACTATCTTTTGTCTTCACTGAGTGACTGCGTGTTCTGTTTGGCTTCTTAATATCTTCCTACCTGATCCTTACTACATAGCTGCTATTAGTCATTGTGCTTTCACTTCATTGAATACATGATTGTGGTTTACCTAGTGTAGTCTACCTTCCACTGCATGGTTATAGGTTTATTTCTATCGTTTTTCTTCGAAACTTCCACGTTTTGAAGACTTCCATAAAAATCGCCTATTCACCCCCCTCTAGTCGACATAACGCACTTTCAATTGGTATCAGAGCTAGGTACTCCCTTGTTCTGTGTGATTCGGTTTAACCACCTGGAGTTTTAGCTATGTCGACTGCAGGGATAATTAAAGTCTCCGCTGCGTGCCCCGTCTTTGATGGAACTGAATATCCCTACTGGAAGAATAAGATGCGCATGCATCTTGAAGCCATTGACGTCGACCTATGGTATGTCGTCAAGAACGGCGTTCCCAAGGCTGGAGAAGGTGTCACTGCTGCTGATGTCAAGAAGTTCATTCAACTGGACTCTACTGCCAAGAATATCATCTGTGGTCATCTGACCAAAGGACAGTATGGCCGTGTAAGTGCTTTGGAAACATCTAAGCTAGTCTGGGACTGGCTCTCCAAGGTCAATGAAGGCGTCTCAACCCAGAGAGATCAGAGAATCAGTGTCCTTCGCAACCTCTTCAACCGCTTCAAGCGAAATGACAATGAGAATATCCAGCTCACGTTTGATCGACTCACTGACATCACAAATGAGCTTCAAGCCCTCGGTGCTACTGAGATCACCAAGCATGAAGTCGTCAAGACACTACTGAGATCACTTGACAGCTCGTTTGACACCCTAGCCCTGATGATTCAAGAACGTCCTAATTTCAAGACACTCGATCCGTCTGACATACTTGAGAGGCTCAACACACATGATTTTCAGTTTTCTGAGAAAAGAGATATCTATGGTCCAAACTATGGGCAAACTCGTGCCTTGAAGGCAAAAGCTGTCTCCTCATCTGAAGAAGAATCTGACAGCAGTCCAGATGACCCTGAAGACATTGGAAAGGAACTTGCTATGCTTGTGAAGAATTTCCAAAAATTCACCAAGAAGAAAGGCTTCAGGAAGTCTTCACGATCAAGCTCAAGGAATGATGAAGCTTCTGCTCATGACTACAAGAAGAAAACATGCCACAAGTGCAAGAAAACTGGCCACTTCATCTCTGAGTGTCCGCAGTGGGACAATGAGAACAGAAAGAAGAAGAAGAGCAAGGAATATGACTCTGACGACAAGAAGAAGAAGAAATACTCAAAGTCTTCTTCCAAGTCTTCCTCAAATCTTCATCACACAAGAAGAGCTCATCTGGCAAGGCACGTGCGTTTGTTGGCAAGGAAATGGATTCAGAGGAGGAGTCCGTTTCTGAGGAGGCGGAGGTGGAGTCTAAGGAGGAGTCCGATTCTGGCGTTGCAAGTCTGGCTACAACATACGTTGCCAAGTCCATCTTCAACACTGAAGACAATGACTTCATCACCGACACCAATGCAAATGACAAGGACTACTCTGCTCCTACCTACTGCTTCATGGCACGTGGTGCCAAGGTAAACACACGCACTACTCACTATCAAACATCTAGTGAAGATGACTCTTATTGTGGTTCAAGAACCAGCTACAAAACACTTGCTAAAATTGCAACTGAACAACAGAAAGCTATGGAACATATTCAAAAACTGTTAGACAAAAGCGATGATCTGTTAGGCGCTGAAATGACTCGATCTGAGTCCTTAATTGAAGACATAAAAAATCTTCACATTAAGTATGAGGAACTTGAAAGTCGTCATGAAATGCTCTCAACAACTCATGAAAAGCTTTCCTATGATTATCTTCAAAG
The DNA here is from genome assembly GCF_003073215.2 of Triticum urartu. Classification (NCBI taxonomy): domain Eukaryota; kingdom Viridiplantae; phylum Streptophyta; class Magnoliopsida; order Poales; family Poaceae; genus Triticum; species Triticum urartu. The sequence continues at coordinate 342,322,493 of NC_053024.1, read as the reverse complement.
GAAGCAAGATCTTGAGAAATTGAGAGCGGCTCATGAAGATCTTCAAAAGGAAAACGAGTCACTTCGCGCCGAATAGATCAGTTCCGCTCAGGAAGGATTTGAACCACCATGTCTTAAATGCATTGATCGCGATAATGCTACTTCTGTTGCTGAATGCTCTACTGCTGCTACTGTTGCAATATCTTCAACTGTTGATGTGGTAACTAACCCCTCTATTGAGGATACCACTGCTATTGCTGATGAGAATGCTAGGTTAAAGACATTGCTTGAAACAGGGATGTACAAAAGTCTTAAAGGGCATCAGACACTATGTGATGTCCTCAAAAGGCATATTCTGAACCGAAACCCGAGGAAAGAGGGTGTTTGGTTTGTAAGGAAAATGAATGCTGATGGCTCTTACTGGAAACCTGAGCAGTACCCCAAAACCACCTGGGTTGCTGCAAAGGAACCTTCAGCAGATCCATCCAATCTATCTGGCTTCACTTGTGCTAACCCCATTGTCATTGATGAATCCTTTGATGCAAACTATAAACTGTTTAAGAATCAGAATGGTGAAGTGTTTGCGAGGTATATTGGTACTAACTGCAGGAATGGGCCGCCTATGAAGAAGATCTGGGTGCCGAAAAAGTGTTTGGAAAATCTTCCTGTGAATGTCATCATGACACCACAGGTGAAGAAGACAAACCCCAGACCACAGGCTTCATACGGTCCAAAGGCTTCATACAGACAGAGGACTCACCTGAGTCGCACTAACGCAAATGTTTTGCAGGGAAATCATACTCAGGCCTATGAATATGAGCGTGGTTCATCGAACCGCCATGTTCATAAGACCAAGAACTATTCTGCTTATTCTTATGAGTACTATTGTCCGCCTGCAAGACTTTTTGCTAGGGCTCCAAAGCCAAAGTTCTCAGACGCTGCACTTAGACTTATCACTTCTAAGCCACCCTTGATGATGTGGGTGGCTAAGAAATCTTAACTCTCTTTTGCAGGGAAAGGTCTCCAGCAGAAAACCAAAATCGTCTGACGCTATTGCTGGGGACCTTAAACATCTTGTAGGGCACAAGATCAAATGCCTGAATGGTCTTACTATGTACTTCATTCCTGAATCGCTTGCTACTCTCCCTATCAGTCCTAATCTAGACCTAAGCTTTCATAACCCACTGGGTCGTCAAATGTTTTTGCTTCACAATTCTCTTCGTGAAGCCTATCCCCCTAACTGCACTGTAGGGTACAACACCAGCGTCTTCAGAATGGATTATTGATAGTGGGTGTACCAACCACATGACTGGCAAAATAAGCCTTCTTATGGACTCAACCTTACGTCCATCCGACAAGAGTCACATCACATTTGCTGACACTGGTAAAAGTAAGGTATTGGGTCTAGGTAGAGTTGCAATCTCAAAGGATTAACACATGGATAAAGTCATGCTTGTTGAATCCCTTGGCTTCAACTTAATGTCTGTCTCAATGCTTTGCGATTTGAACATGATCGTAATATTTGGAAAATATCGTTGCCTTGTTCTAATGGAATCTGACAAGTCTCTAGTGTTTGAAGGGTATCAAAAAGATGATTTGTATGTGGTAGATTTCTCAGCAGGACCACAGCTTTCCGTATGTCTTCTAGCAAAAGCTTCAGAATGCTGGCTCTGGCATCGGAGGCTTGGGCATGCTGGCATGAGGAACCTCCACACCCTTGCAAAGAAGAAGCATGTCATAGGCATCGAGGGCATCAAGTTCAAGAAAGATCACTTGTGCAGTGCCTGTGAAGAAGGAAAGATGACGAGGGCCAAACATCCCTCGAAGACAATCATGACTACTACTCGACCCTTCGAACTGCTCCACATGGATCTTTTCGGTCCCACTCATTACTCAACTCTTACTACTACTGCTTGTCTCTATGGCTTTGTCATTATTGATGATTATTCTAGATATACTTGGGTGCACATAATCCTCTACAAGACTGAAGTGCAGGATGTCTTCAGACGCTTCGCCAATCGAGCAATGAACAACTATGGCGCCAAGATAAAGCACATCAGAAGTGACAATGGCACTGAATTCAAGAACACTGGCCTTGATACATATCTTGATACCTTGGGCATCGCACATGAATTCTCAGCCCCGTACACGCCACAGCAGAATGGCGTCATCGAACGCAAGAACAGAACACTCATTGAGATGGCCCGAACGATGCTTGATGAATACAAGACTCCAAGAAAATTCTGGCCTGAAGCCATTGATACTGCATGCCATACAATCAATCGTGTTTATCTTCACAAGCTTCTGAATAAGACATCTTATGAGCTCCTTACTGGCAAGAAGCCAAATGTCAGTTACTTCAGAGTATTTGGCGCCAGGTGCTGGATCAAGGATCCACATCACACTTCAAAATTTGCACCAAAAGCACATGAGGGTTTTATGCTTGGATATGGAAAGGATTTGCACTCCTACAGAGTCTTCAATCCCTTTCATTATAAAGTGGTTGAAACAGTGGGTGTGCGATTTGATGAGACTAACGGTTCACAAAGAGAACACCTGCCAAATGTTCTAGATGAAGTTCCATCCAGCGAATCAATCAAGCTAATGGGAACTGGAGAAATCATACCTTCTGAAGCTCAACCTGAAGAGGAACTTATCATCTCCGCACCTGATCAACCTGAAGACAATGCTCAGCCTGAAGACAATCCCTCTAACAACGACAATGATCAGCAAGAGCAAAATCTTCGCCCTGTACATCCTCGTGTTGCCAATGAAGTGCAGATTGAGAGAATAATTGATAGCATCAATGCACCCGGTCTTCTCACTCGTTCAAGGGCAACTCAGCTAGCAAATTTCTGTGGGCACTTCGCATTCGTCTCAGTAATAGAACCCAAGAAAGTTGAAGAAGCCTTCATGGAACCTGAATGGATTCAAGCTATGCAAGAAGAGCTTCAACAGTTTGAGCTGAATAATGTATGGGAACTGGTTAAGCGTCCTGACCCTCGGAAGCACAACATAATAGGCACCAAATGGATATACCGCAACAAGCAAGATGAGCATGGTCAAGTTGTCAGAAACAAAGCTCATCTCGTTGCTCAAGGATATACTCAAGTGGAAGGCATTGACTTCGATGAAACGTTTGCTCCTGTGGCTAGACTTGAAGCCATACGCATACTGCTGGCCTATGCAAATCATCATAACATACTTCTATATCAAATGGATGTGAAGAGCGCCTTTCTCAATGGCAAGATTGAAGAAGTGTATGTTGCACAACCGCCTGGCTTTGAAGATCCAAAACATCCTCACATGGTATACAAGCTCAACAAGGCACTGTATGGCCTCAAACAAGCCCCTTGGGCCTGGTATGACACACTCAAATACTTCCTGAAGAGCAAAGGCTTCGTACCTGGTTCCCTCGACCCCACTCTCTTCACGAAGACATATGATGGTGAACTATTTGTGTGCCAAATATATGTGGATGACATTATCTTCGGCTGCACCAATCAGAAGTACAGTGAAGAGTTTGGATATATGATGCAAGAGCAATATCAGATGTCCATGATGGGAGAGCTGAAGTTCTTCCTCGGTCTTCAAATACGACAGCAACGCAATGGCATCTTCATATCTCAAGAGAAGTATCTCAAAGATTGCCTGAAGAAGTTCGGTATGCAAGACTGCAAAGGCTTCACGATGCCAATGCCAGCCAAGCATCATCTGGGTCCTGACGACAATGGTAAAGAGTTCGATCAAAAGGTATACCGCTCCATGATTGGTTCTTTGCTTTATCTATGTGCATCTAGGACAGATATTATGCTTAGTGTTTGCATGTGTGCTCGATTTCAAGCGGCACCAAAGGAGTCGCATCACTTAGCTGTGAAGCGAATTCTTCGATATTTGGCTCACACCCCAACTTTAGGATTATGGTATCCAAAGGGCTCAGAGTTTAATCTGGTTGGATTCTTGGATGCTCATTATGTTGGTGAAAAATTGGATCGCAAGTCTACATTAGGCACATGTCATTTTCTGGGACGATCACTTGTATGTTGGTCTTCAAAGAAGCAAAATTGTGTATCTCTCTCCACTGCTGAATCTGAATACATTGCTGCTGGATCTTGCTGCGCTCAGCTTCTGTGGATGAAGCAAACACTCAAGGACTATGGCATTCATCTGAAGCAAGTGCCACTCTACTGCGACAACGAAAGCGCCATCAAGATTGCCAACAACCCAGTTCAGCACTCGAAGACAAAGCACATTGAAATTCGTCATCACTTTCTCAGAGATCATGTTGTGAAGGAAGATATCGATATCATACACGTCAACACTAAAGAGCAATTGGCAGATATCTTCACCAAGCCCTTGGATGAGAAGAGATTTTGCAAGTTACGGTGTGAGAAAAATATCTTGGAATCCTCAAATGTCCTGTGATCAGGCACACATCCTAACACTTATGCATATTGATGACTTAGATGTGCAACACACGAAGTAAAGTATATCTTCAATCAATGAAGACATACATTCTAAGTGCGAATACATTAATGTGGAATTTGACTTCGGAGCGCCACGATAATTGTGCGCCGTGTCTGGGTCTAATACTTCCTATACGGTAGGTAACGCCACCACCAAATTTTCTGTTTGAAGTGTTTCACTCATGGCGTTACATTTGCTATGTCTTCACATTTGGTTTGGCTTAAATCTCAACATGTCTTCATGATTATCTTCACTATGTTGATTATATATATATACTAGTGTTCTGTCCTCTACAGCATTCACTTATAGCTATGTCTTCTTGTTGAATCTTTTGAACTAAGTGAATGTGATCGGACCCTAACCTCTCTATGCTTTCTATCTCAAACTCTATCTCTCCAAATCATATGGATTCTATTGAAACTGTCGAATGTCTTCTCTGCGTTCTTGTCAGCATAAGATACAGAGACAAACATTAAGTCCATTTTCAATGCTCATTCCTTCACCTGAAACCCGGAGAAGTGGGAACGACCACCCAACAATCCAGGCCTGCGTGGGACGTGGAACAACCCCCGATATGCTGCATGATGGCCATGTGTTCCTCAAATATGAATCGCCAGGGGCACCTGTGTAATAACACTGAGCCGCTCCTATCCCTATAAATACACGCCTCACCACAGTCATTATCTCTTCGTCCACTCTCGCACGAACCCTAGCGCCACCGCTAGCCCTCGACGACGTCGGCGACGAAGCGCTTCGCTGCTGCAACCTCTCCGACGCCGTCTTCACGCCGACCGCGGACATCGTCCTCTCCGCCGTCGCCGTAGGTGTCCTCCGTCGCCAAGTTAGGGCACGGAAGATTGAACTGCTCGGCCTCCTCTTCCACTCCGTCTAGCAGTTCTTTGTGTGGTAAATAAAACTTCCTTTTTACGGCCCCTTTGATCCTATAGCTTTATCACTTTCTACCACAGGCAGTTTCTATTCACACAAGTTGGATCTCTTTCATACTGCATCTCATAACATGCCTAGTATATTCACTTATGCTTCACAAAGTAGTTAGATTCCTCACTTGTACTGATCCGTGGATTCGTACAAATCTGGAACCAACTCCTTGTCTATGAGTGAATGTCTTCGCACGATGAGGTCAATGTCTTCTAAACTGATTTATCTTCAAAATCTTCTGAGAATGCATATGACCTCTTCCCCTTCCCTCGCACCTTAATGCTGTCACAGGTACATGTCCGTGGGAGAATCCCTTGGTTCTCATAGTATGCATTCATTTGTAGAATTCTTACAGTATCACATAAATTATACCGAAGCCAGTTCCTGTCTGTCCAGCAAGCGAAAGCCTTTGAAGCCTTTGAACCTATTGAAGCCTTTCAGTTTAAAGTTCATGGCTTCAGAGAAATCAGCAAGGAAGGGTCGCAGAAAGTGTCGTGGAGAAACATCAAGAGATCTTCCCGATGACCTCTTAGAGCTGTACAAGACAGATCCTGAAGAGGATTACAATTAGCGCAAGACACGAATCCAATGGATTCGACGCTATTGGGCAGAACAGTGGTTCAAGTACAGATTTGTGACAAAGGAATATGCTGAAAAGAATGCCATCAAGCGACCATGGGGAGACATCCTCTACAAAAATCTTCAACCCAGGACCAGAGATGAAGCCATTGAACAAGGCTTCTATCCCTGCATGGTCCGTGGGCCACAGCCTGCAGATGCACACTCATCGTCACTACTATGGTGTCGTGACGACATTCTGTTCAAGCGCAACTTCCAGTTTGCCCAGAACTCAGCAAAGCAGAACAAGAAGTCATTGGGACTAGACTTCAACCTTGGTCCTTCTGCTCCAAGGGCTGACGGCACACGAGATGCAGAACCCAATGTCGTCGGTCCTTTCTACAACCTTGAAGGTCTCATCACCCATATCTTGGTTCAAGGGACAGCCGTGAATGAGCCTGCAGATGACGCTGAATCAGATGAAGCGCCTGCAGCGCCGAAGCTAAAGAAGCAGCCTAAAGCTTCAAAGCCTGCCTCTGCTCCAAAAATCTCACGGGTGAAGCCACTGGCAACTGCACCTCCTGAAGACAGTGTGCAGTCTGAAGATTTTTCACGCATCTCCAAGCCCCAGAAGGTCAAGATGCCTTTGCCACACACCGGCCAAGTACTGACAGCTGCTGTTGTTCTGCGTAATGATGCCATTGATCTGTCCAGTGATGAAGATCTTGCAGATGACGCTCTTGAGCAACTGATCAAGAGCAAAGAAGAAGCAGAAATCTTCAATAATTTGCCTCTCTTTGATGTGGCAATCATCCACAACTTCATTGATGAATGGTTTGACACGCCCAACATCAGCTTCGAAGATCTGCAACTTCCCATTGGCCTCAGTGTCGCCTTCCATGGTGCCATTGCTTCAGAGTTAGCTATCGCCCAGCGCATTGTTGCACTGAAGCAGAAGATTGACTTTGAGAAATCTTAGTTCAAGAAGCATATGGCCAAGCTCAGCATGCAAGAGGTGAAGAACTTCAAGATTATGTTGCACGAGCTCAAGGAAGCCTTTCTCAAGAAACATGCAGAAGCTCAGGGTTCTCGTGAGTGCATGAAGGTCCTGGCTGACAGGTGTGTGCAAGCCCACAATGAGGCTGAGAAGCGCAAGGCCCTTGGGCGTCCTGGCATCGACCCCAGGATGGCTGCAAAGAAGAAGAAGAAGAAGCCCGCTATGGCTGAACCCGACGCACCAAGGCAGGAAGCAGTTCCCATTGTCTTCCCAACTAGCATGATTGGCTCGAAGCCAAAAGCCAGGTCTACTGCTTCACAACTAAAGAAGACGAGGACTGCTGAGGCTGAAGCAAGGAAGAGGAAACATCCTGAAGCCTCTGCTACTGCCCCCTCCAAGAAGAAGCGAAAGACCAAGAAGGAACGGGCTGCTCCCACAGAGCCATTGATTGTTGAACCCATCTCCATGGTTCACCCTAACGCTGAACCTCAAGAGCGCCAACTGACTGTCCATGAGCCTGCTTTCACAGGGGCTCATGAAGCTAAAGACATTCCAGCAGCTGATCCCATCACTACTGAAGACATTGGTCATCATGACCATGTTGAAGATGATGCAGTTCTTCCTCAGCTTGAGCACCAACAGATATCATCGCCTGTGCTAACGCACAGCGAACTCATCAGCATTGGTCGTCCTCTGACGCCAATTGCTCAGGATGCATCATGGGCTGATCGCCCACAAGCACAAGAGGAAGAAGACTTTGAGGCCCAGCCAACTCCAACTCCGCAGGCGTCGCCAGCGTTACGTAGGCTTTGCAAAGGACCAAGGCCTCCAGTCTCTGAGTCTGAAGCTAAAGCTGCTGAAGACATTCCGGCTGCATCAACCAATGAAGAAGAAACACCAAGCGCTGTTACACCCCTGTCTCACCAAGAAGCTGTTCTCGAGGAGAACATGACTGTGACCGACCCTCCAGCTCGTCAAGTGGAGGTTGAGAATCTCGAGGCTGTCACCACTAACACCAATGAAGCCAATGACGCTGTCATGGCTGAAGCTAATGTGCAGCCTTAACCAACCCAAGCACCAGAAGTCAGCGAAGCCACTGATCCCACTGCTTCTGTTCCTGTGCCTGCTGCTGGTCCTCAGTTCGACTATCATGTTGAGCACAGCCCTCGGGTCCAGAAGCCAATCCCAAGAATGCCCAGGTTTCCAGGTCCTGCATCAGCACCTGGATCCTTCAATATCAATGGCTTCAAAGCAGACAACACTTTCTTCAATAGCTCCAGGAACCCCTACTCAAGGGAAAGAATATCATCTGATCGGTTCTGGAGCTATCCGTAGCGAAGCTATTACTCCTGCATTCTATACAATCAAGGTCGCATCTTCCCACATAAGCGTCTTGACATTGAAGCAATAGTTGGTCTGCCCTATCTGGAAGAAGCTCTGGATTGCTTCAAAGAGGTTGGATTGCTGCCGTTCGTCACCGACCAAGAGCATTGGAATGAAGAGTTGCTGCTCCAATTCTATGCCACACTTCACATCCGTGGGTACAACAGAGATCCGAAGACTTGGGTCCTGGAGTGGATGACAGGAAATGTTCATCACGAAGCCAAAGCCTTTGACATCATTGAGATCACTGGTCTGCCCACTCCTGGCGATCTCTACGAACATGGCTGTCAGCTTCACAGTGAAGCTGTGGAGAGCATCTTTCAGAAGCCTGAACCTAACATGAGTCAGATGCTCAGTATGATGAAGCCATTGCCCCAAGATGCTACATATCCCACGGAGTTCTTTGTTGAAGACCTTGAGTATCTGCCAAGGACTATCTATCACATCATAAGGCGAACTCTCTGGCCCATCAAAGGACATTCTCCACATGCCAAGCTGGAAGGTGCAATGAAGACTTTGGTCTTCTATATTCTTCATGGAAAATGCTTCAATGCACAGGACTTCTTCATCCGCTAACTTGCTGCATCAAGCTTTGATCTTTTTGGCTTGAAGTTCTACGCTCCATGGATAATGCGGCTGATCAAACTCCACTCCGCCATCTCATATCAGCCATCTGCTCGCAATCATCGGATCTTTCTGCCTGATGTGGATATGTCTGTTGAAGCAATTTATCCTGAGCCTGCCAAGGAACCTCTAAGTCTTTAGAATGCGGAGCATCAAAGTTTTTCTCAGAACATTGAAGGAGTTGAAGCAGTCACTCGTGTGTATCCTTTGGCTGGAACTACACGTGCACCGCATCCTGCTCTCACTGAAGCCACTGATAGCACAATTGCCCAACGACCCAAGAAGCGCACTCGTGTTCTCAATGACCGAGAGCTTCTTATGGCTCTTCATCAGAAATAGGATAGGCATCATGACTGGCTGAAGCGTCAAATGCAAAGCCTCTTGGTGCATGTTAATCGCATTCGCAATCTTGCCACCAAGAATGCCTTTGTTGCACACGAAACCTCTCGACGCACCTGGAAAGGGCTGACGCTAATGTGCTCTGAAGATGATCTTCAAGAGGATGGCTTCTCTGAACGATTCAAGTTTGACTCCACACCTCCTCGAAGGGCAGTGCTGCGACGAACTCCATCTCTTGAAGACTCTGAGTTCTCTTCCTCTGCTGCAACTGTGAATGCCAGAGTGATTGAGGATGAAGACGATGGTACTTCACCGCCACCTCCTTCAGCACGCTTCGACACTGCTCCAAGTTCTTCTGCACCGCCGAACACCACTGACGACCCTGCTGCTTCACCTACTCTTCATGGGAACGAGTAGATGCTCTATGTCTTCGAACCTTTTTGGTCCTTACTAACAAAAGGGGGAGAAGCATATGAGTTTGATAGTCTTCAAGCGGGTCCATATGGGCGGGTGCTTTATATTTTGCTTCGTGTTTACAACTCTCACTTTGATACATTTGGTTCTTTGAGTTGTAACACTTAAACTCGATGGTCGTCTGCTACTTATTTGCCACCTTGTGATGCGATGATAAATTGCGCATGTGCGACGATAAATTCCGCACTTAGATCATTTTGCAGACATCCATTTTCCATTGTGCATGTCATTATCTTCACATACCTTCACATGCATAGTGGATTGTCATCATAAGTTGAAGAGGATCTCCACAAGCACAACCTGCCATGTGCATTTGCATTCCAAAAGCAAATTACTTATATGCACATCTTCAGGGGGAGCCCTTGCAACTTATGAAGACAATTCCTTATCCTTTCCAATTTCACATATTATATTCCCCGTTGAAAACTTCAACTAGTTTGTCATCAATCACCAAAAAGGGGGAGATTGTAAATGCATCTAGTGCCACCCCTAGTTGGTTTTGGAGTATTGACGACAAACCTAGTTGAGGGACTAATGTGTTTGTGAGAATTGCAGGATAACACAGGTAGAAGTCCCTCATTGATTCGGTTTTCCTACCAGAGATGGCCCCTAAAAATGTATGAAGACATCGATGGCAAAGGTGGTATATGAAGATATTCACATTGAAGACTATGACAAGAGAAGACGTGACATGAACCATATGGAGCTCGAAGACTTAGATCTTTCGTAGTTCTGTTTCTTCTTTATTGAGTCATAGGAACCACCGTACTGATAAGTGGGGTCCAAGAGAACCAGTCAGAATGACTGAAATGATGCTTAACCAAAACCTATGTCTTCGAGTGAAGACTATGAGAGCGAATCTTGTCCAGAGTCGGACAAGTCAGCTTTGCTTGTAGCCCAAGTAAAGTTGCCGTGTGAGTTTGAAATTTGACCATTGGAACACGTGTCAGTTCCTTAGTGACCCAGCGTCATTTCGGACAAATCAGATCGGGTTGCCTAGTGGCTATAAATAGCTCACCCCCTACAACCATAAATGGTTGGCTGCTCAGAGTTAGAGTACGGCTTTTGTCGTTTGAGAGCAACCCACCTCGAAGCCTTTGAGAGAGAATTCCTTGCGAGGATAAAGCCCTAACCACCCAGAGCCAAAGAGAATTAGGCATCACTTAAGTCTTCTTGTCTGTGTGATCTGAAGACTTATTACACTTGAGGACTGTGAATCCTCCAGCCAGTTAGGCGTCGCGTTTTGAGCGTCCAAGAGACATTGTGGATCGCCGGTGAACGAAGTCTGTGAAGGTTTGGGAGTCTACCTTGAAGACTTACTAGAGTGATTGGGCGAGGCCTGTGTGACCTTAGCTCTAGGGGAATACGGTGAGGACTGGGTGTCCGGGACTGTGTGTCCTCAGGTTTAAATACCTAGCCGCCCTAACCAGACGTACAGTTGTCATAGCAACTGGAACTGGTCCAACAAATCATTGTCTTCAACGAGTCACTGGTTTCATCCTTCCCTTCCCTTTACTTACTGTTGGTCCTTGTGAAGTCTTTGTATGATTGCACTATCTTTTGTCTTCACTGAGTGACTGCGTGTTCTGTTTGGCTTCTTAATATCTTCCTACCTGATCCTTACTACCTAGCTGCTATTAGTCATTGTGCTTTCACTTCAGTGAATACATGACTGTGGTTTACCTAGTGTAGTCTACTTTCCGCTGCATGGTTATAGGTTTATTTCTATCATTTGTCTTCGAAACTTCCAGGTTTTGAAGACTTCCATAAAAATCGCCTATTCACCCCCCCCCCTCTAGTCGATATAACGCACTTTCACCTTTGATTGTACTTTGGATGGTGTACGGATTATTTATGTATTGTGTGAAGTGGCGATTGTAAGCCGACTCTTTATCCCTTTCTTATTCAGTACATGGGTTGTGTAAAGATTACCCCTCTTGCGACATGCCTACCATGCGGCTATGCCTCTAAGTCGTGCCCCGACACATGGGAGATATAGCCGCATTATGGGTGTTACAAAGTTATCACTCCGACTCCGAATATACTCAAGATGAAGGTGTTGCCGGTCTAGCACTTGGGTCAACCAACTCCTATGACATATTTGAATCACCAAATGAAGCAATTGGAAGATGCTTCATGGCTAAAGGCCCAAAGGTATCACACCCCGAGTATGTTGATTTCAATAGTGATGAAAATGACTTGCTAGGTGATGATTATTTACTTATTGACAATTCTAGTGATGAAAACTATGATGAACTTGCTATTAATCATGCTAATCAAGACAAAACGAATGACGATGATAAGAAGGAGATTGAGCGTCTAACTAAAGAGCTAAACACTCTTAATTTAGCTCATGAAACTACATTGGAAAATCATAGAGAGCTTCTAAAGACTCATGAGAAGTTACGCTTCGAAAAGCTCAACCTTGAGCAAGAGCATGGGTTCTTAAAAGCGATCAATGATGATCTTCGCAAGAAAAGTTCTTCTTACATTGCCAAGCATTTACTCTTGTCTACTTACATGCCATAAGTTAAATCTAGCAACAAGAGTAAGAAAGATTCTTCTTCTAGTAGTAACAATAATCATGCTAAACCCAATGATGTTGCTTCTAGTAGTTCTCTTGATTCCACTAATGATTCTCTTAGCCAAGTTACACTTGAGCAAGAAAATAGATTATTGAAGGGAATTATAGAGAAAGGTGTTTACAAGAGCCTTGCCGAAAGTAAGCAATTTGAGGAAATTGTACGCAAGCAAGGAAGACACCGGAAGAATCAAGGTGTTGGTTTTGAACGAAAGTTCAATGCCAATGGAGTTGAGTGGGAAGAAGATCAATACCCCAAGACGAAATTTGTTCTTCAACAAGAGAAGTATAATCCTACTTCTTTCCAAGGAACACAAGCTCAAGATGATCTTGCACCACAAGACCACAAGCAAAAAGGCAACGACAAGCTTCAAGAGGAGATTGATGCATTTGAGGAAGCTCCCAAAGTCTTGGTCAAGTGGGTTCCCAAGACTACATCAAGTTCCACTTCATCAAGTATGACTAAAACTCCAAGGATTCCAATCAAGATGGTATAGATCCCTAAGAAGAAGAACTAGAGAGTTCTTGAGGGTGACTCCGCCAACATACTTCACTCATATCATTTTGGCGAGGACAAGTGCAAACAACTTCCATATCTTGCACTAGTTAAAGGAGTCACAAACTCTCTCGTTGGTAAGACAAGGGACAAGGTAACCTAATGCTTTCATGGACATCATCCTATGTGAACATCACTCTATGTCTATGGATATGCTTGTTTGTTCCTTGTTGGACTAACCCGTGTAGGTATTGAAAGTGCAACTCACTCCAAAGGATTTCTCCAAAGGATCTACATCAACATTGATCATCTACATCTTCAACACCTACATGAAGTCATCATCGACAAAACCCAAGGTTAGTTCATCCCTCTTAGGGGGATATCACATCTAGGGCAAGCTTTACACTAATCAGTTGAGCTAAAGCAACTCTAATGGTGTGAACACAACAATGCTTTATGTAAAAGTGGCAACCCCACTTGTGCTTAAACAATGAGTATGACCTACGATCAAATGTTCTCATTTGAATCCTAAGTCAATATACTCATATATAGATGACCTAGTCATCGCCAAATTGCTTGATAGATGATAGAGTGATTGTGCATGATTTTTCACATATTTATTTGCCATCTTATTGTGTGAGCATGTTGGATGCATATTTTACTCATTCGAGGACATCCATTTTTTGCTTTGATTGTTTGGTGTTTTCTCTTTTGCCAAATGGATGGACAAGAATGCCTAAGGACTCCCTCTAGCTATCTATGCTTTTCTCGTCTCAAACTCTATTCATGCTACATCACAAAGTTTGATCAAGTCAGATTTGAACCACTCTGTGTGAGGAGCACTTGGAGTCCCCAATTCTTCATAGACTTAAACTTCCAAAATCTCTTTGTGCATTTCGGTATGACCGAGTCATCCATTTCGGTCACACCGAGATCACTAAGTTGATCTAGGTTTTCAATCTTGGTGCAACTGATTAGAACTTTTTGACCACACCGAGTTGCAGCAACCACTTGTGATTCTGCATCTCGGTGCCACCGAGTTGTTCCACTCGGTCACACCGACAGAGTCAGGATATATATACCCACGGATGAGATTTTGGAAATTCCTTCAAAACCTCTTAGCCCGCCCGTGTCCTGCTCTGCCGCCTCGGGTCTCCGGATCGTCCTCTTGCCGCCAGTGACCTCCCGCCGCTGGTTTCCATCACCGTCAACGGATTTTTGCCCCTTCGTTGCCGCCGTAGCGAACTCTGCCAAATTAGGGTATGAGTTCGATCTTTTGTGCTATTCCTTTAACTCCGACTCATAGCACATGACTTTGCCATGATCATGACCATGTATGCAATCGATCTATCCACTGAAAACATCCCTTAGGTTAGATTTGATTTAAAAATTTAGGGTTAGGTCTCCGCCGGACTCATCTTGGACCGACCGAATTGTAGAAATCGGTCTCACCGATTTGGCTTAGGCCATTGCAGATGCACTTTCGGTCTGACTGAAAAATGCAAATCGGTGTGACCAAGTTCGATTCTTTGTGAAACCCTAGCAGTCTCGGTGCCACCGAACTATGACTCGGTCTGACTGAGTTCACTAGTTTAGGTTCCAAAAGCTGCTTTGGTATCACCGAGTTTACAAATCGGTAGCTCCGGAATACTTTCTGTGAAGAACTAAAACTAAGTTTTTAAGTCATTCTTTTTGCAAAAACTCTGCACTTTGTGATGCTCATCCACTCTACCTCATCCATATCTATTCACAAGGTTTGCTGTCAGTAAGTTTGCAGAAATGTCTGACCAGAGCGACAGCCAAAACAAGTCAGAGGAACAGGTACAATTAAGTGAGGGCACTAGTCCCTCTAGCACTTCTGATGATGGCAGCAGGAGCACACCAAGCAACTTGCCCAAGGCAGCCACCAGAACAAGGAAGAAGAAGACCTCAGATTCTGAAGATGAGGATTATGTGGCTGTTGAGGAGGAAGTCAGCTCCAAGAAGAAGGTGCTGAAGAAAGAATATGGCTCAGCTGCTACAACAAAGCCAGGGATGCACAAGAAGACTCCAGCGAAGAGGATTCCCATGTCTAAGGCCAGAGCCTCAACTGCTGAAACCTCCAAGCCAACTGAAGAGGTTGTTGGATAAGGAAAGAAAAGGAAGGAAAGGGTCAAGAAGACCATTGCCAGAGTGCTTGGTAGATCCTCCATTATGAGAGATTCAAAAGATGAGAACGAGGAAGAGGATGTTGCACCAGCTCCTAAGGCTTAGAAGCTTATGGGAGATGCAATCAAATCTGGGGCTGCTCCATCTAAGCCGAAATCTGCTCCCAAGGCTGCTTCTCAGAAACCCCCAAAACCCAAGAGGAACACCAGGAGTATACCTGCTGAGGAGAAGAACCAGGCCCCAGTGCCTGAAACTGAAGAAGAAGAAGATGATTCTCTTGTTTTGAGGAAGTTGAAGCCCAAAATTCTTGCACAATGATGCTCATCCAGTCGCTGAGGACATGCACATCAGGAAAGATGCAGGACTGAGGTTGTGGAGACAGTCTGATCCCTATGCTGTTAGGAGGAGGACTGCAGTTGACTACAGGTTCCATACAAAGGAACAACAAGATTTCTATGAGACAAGCAGTGTGTGACATGAAATGGGTGGACTAGAAGTTCATCTCGGAAAATGAAGATCACTTCCCAAGAGTGTATGACAGCTTTAAGGCTTGTGGAGTAGATGAATTCATTGGACAAAAGCTCACCGAGTGGAATGATGAGTTGATCATGCAGTTTTACTCCACTGCCAACTTCTATCCAGATGGAAGGATAGTTTGGATGTCTGAGGGTACTAGGTACCAGTCCTCTGTTGATGAATGGGCCAAGCTAATCAATGCCCCATAGGAACATGAAGATGACTTGGATGTGTATGCCACCAAGAAGAAAGACCACAACTCAATGGCAAACATGTACAAAGAGATCCCTGATAAAGCTTTGGAAACACATAAGCTTGGATCTGTACACTATCTGTTGTCTGGTCTGCCTACCATTAACTGGATCTTAAGGCACACATTACTACCCAAATCAGGAGATCACAAGATGATCAAAGGACACTCCATCAACATGCTGCAAATTTTTGATGTTCCCCAGAAGTTCAAAGTTATGATCCTGAGAGACGTATAGCACTATGCATTTTCAAACTTTTTGGTAACTTGTTGCCAAAGGGGGAGAAATATGTATAGATCATAAGCTTCGAGAGAGAGTGTCTGCTTTTTATCTCTCTTGCTTTTGGTTGAACTTTTTTTGTGCTTGTGTGAGATACTTTATGTCCTTATGTCCTTGTGAGATACTTATGTAATCATGTGGTTGATCATATGCTACATTAATGTTTGGTTGAATAATGCTATCCTTTATATTCCATATATGATCATTCACTTGCTTGGTGATGAGTGCGTGCTTTTAATTTCTATCATTTTGAGCGCTCCACAAAGATGTATGTGATATGGAAGAGTAACCCATGATCCTAATCAACTATGCATTTGCATTCAAAAGAAAATTTTAAATAATGCACAAATTTAGGGGGGAGCTCTTGCTTATCACATACTTCTCAAAGCGACGATGTTTTTCAATCTTATAATCATTTGTCTAAGCTTTGATCTATATGTTGTCATCAATTACCAAAAAGGGGGAGATTGAAAGTGCAACTATCCCTGAGTGGTTTTGGTAATTCCTTACAACATATAGCTCATTGAGCTAATGCTACTTGAAGATAAATATTTCAGGAAAAACTTAATGATTGGCATGGCATGGATTAGAAAGTGGACCCCTCAAAATGCTAAGGACAAAAGATTGTCTCAAGCTCAAAGCACAAGACTCTACATTTTACTTTTAGTGATCCAAGATCACATTAAGTCCATAGGAAAAGCCAATACTATTAAAAGGGGATGAGGTGTCACTTAATGAGTTGCTTTCTCAAAATGCTTAGTTATATGCTCCAAAAACCCTCAACTACTTTCCCATATCCACATATGTCCCAAACCAAAAGTCAAACTCGGCCCCACCGAAATCTTCTATCCGGCGCCACCGAGTTCACTTGACATAGCTACTGCCAAAAATCCTAGTCACTTCGGTATCATAGATAGGGATCTCGGTCTCACCGAGATGGCATTGCAAACTCTCTGTTTCCGTTCGTAATGTTTCGGTCCAACTGAGATGAGTGATCGGTCCCACCGAGATTGCAATACAAACTCTTTGTTTCCCCTTCATAACATTTTGTTCTAACCGAGATGAGCGAATCGGTCCCACCGAGTTTGCCTGACCAACTCTCTGTTTGCCTATTACCAAAATCGGTCCCACCAAGTTTGTGTAATCGGTCTGACCGAGATTACGTTATGCCCTAACCCTAATGGAATCGGTCCCACCGAGTTGACATATCTGTCCCACCAAAAATCCTAACATTTGCATTTTGATCTAAATCGGTCTGTCCGAGTTATATGATTCGGTCCTACCAAGTTTGGTGATTTGTGTGTAACGGTTAGATTTTGTGTGGAGGCTATATATACCCCTCCACCCACTCTTCATTCGTGTAGAGAGCCATCAGAATATGCCTACACTTCCAACATACATTTTCTAAGAGAGAACCACCTACACTTGTGTTGAGGTCAAGACATTCCAATCCAACCACATAAATCTTGATCTCTAGCCTCCTCAAGTTGCTTTCCACTCAAATCATCTTCCTACCAAATCAAATCCTATGAGAGAGAGTTGAGTGTTGAGGAGACTATCATTTGAAGCACAAGAGCAAGGAGTTCATCATCAACACACCATCTATTACCTTTTGGAGAGTGGTGTCTCCTAGATTGGTTAGGTGTAACTTGGGATCCTCCGTCAAGATTGTGGAGTTGAAGCAAGGAGTTTGTACGGGCAAGGAGATCACCTACTTCATGAAGATCTACCCTAGTGAGGCAAGCCCTTCATGGGCGATGGCCATGGTGGGATAGACAAGGTTGCTTCTTCGTGGACCCTTCGTGGGTGGAGCCCTCTGTGGACTCGCGCAACTGTTACCCTTCATGGGTTGAAGTCTCCATCAACGTGGATGTACGATGGCACCACCTATCGGAACCACGCCCAAAATCTCCGTGTCTACATTGCATTTTCTCCCTCCAAACTCCTCCCTTTACCTTCATATGCAATTGTTTTACATTCCGCTGCTATACTCTTAGAATTGCATGTGTAGGTTGATTACTTGTTTGTGCTAAGTTGCTAAAATCTGCCAAGACTTAGAATTGGGAAAAGGCTAGATTTTTATTTGGTCAAGTAGTCTAATCACCCCCCCTATAGACATACTTTCGATCCTACAGAGGTCAAGGCAAGTGGATGGCCTCCTCCGTCAAGGAGGAGGACGTCGCCGAGCTTCGGGAGGCCGGGTATCTAGCGAAGGGAATCTCCCACCGCCTTCCAACCCAGGGACAAATTGCTCCCACGCCGAAGCCCAACAAGAGGGTAGTATTCATCCCTCATTTCCTCCGCGGGTTAGGGTTTCCACTCCACCCTTTGTCCACGGGCTGATGTTCTACTACGGGATAGACTTCCACGACCTATTCCCGAACTCGTTTCTCAATATCTCGGCGTTCATCATCGTGTGTGAAGCCTTCCTCCGCATCCAACCCCACTTCAGGCTGTGGCTCAAAATCTTCAATATGAAGCCGAAGGTGGTGGATGGCTAGCACGCAGAGTACGGAGGCGCCATGGTGAGAAAGCTGGCCAACGTCTCCTGGCCAAAAGGCACTTTCGTGGAGTCTGTCAAGGAATGGCAGAAACAATGGTTCTACATTACAAAACCCCGCGATGCCACCTGGGTCGCGGTTGTCGAATTCAACTCCGGAGCTCCCATGTGACTCCGCTCCTGGGTTGAGAAGAGCCTGAACTGGTGTTCTTCAGACGAGCTGACATCGCTAGAAACACGCATTCAAAGCATGGTGGACAACGATGTCAGACTTGTTGATGTAATCTAGGTGATGCTAGTTCGCCGAATTCTCCCTTGCCAAAACCGAAGTCACTCTCTATGGGGGTTTAATCCGAAGAAGCACCAAACCCTAGAGAGGCTCTTCGAAACAACCCATGAAGACGCCTGGAACTTGCTCTTCAAGGGCAACAAGACACCACCGGCCACAACCTCGGACCGCGGGTACAGCATTAATCGCTCTGCCAACAAGGTAAATCTTTACGGCATCCTTTACTTGCTTGTTTCAAGGATGATATCTAAGCTTCTATTATCATGGCTTCTTCAGGAGTGGATGGAGAAGGCGAAGCGGATGCAATGTCCGGCTCCGCTGCCTGAAGAACCGGTCATCCCGCGTTTAGCAAAGATGCTGGTGCTGGTGCCCCATAAGGCGCTGGAGAAGAAGGCCACGGGGAAGGCCAAGGGGGTCCAGACTGGCCCCCGCCGCAAGGGCACTTCGGACATGACGTCCGAAGACAAGACCCGCTCCTCCGCCGCCGAAGACGACGACAATGAGGAGGAGGAGGAGAACAACCCTCCCCCTGATGAGGGGAGGAAGAAGAGGGCGGCTTCCACAAATCTGGAGGTGGAGATGTCCAAGAAAGGGAAGAGCTCCCTTGCGGATAACTCCGCGTGGGACGTCGACAGCAGTCTGGAGAGACGCCCCCGCACTAAGCCTCGAGCCGCATCGTAAGTGCTAAAACTCATATCCGCCCATAAACCAAGTCTTTCCTCTTCGTTGTATTGATATAATTAGTTATGCTATTATAGTCCAGCCGACGACAGCTCCCAGCGATCCTCATCATAAGGTTCGCTAGACTCAACGGGGGTGGCCAGCGATTCACCGTAGGCTGCTCACTCCCCCAAGGCCAAGGACAATGCGGAGGTGCTATCCCGAAGGACTGTTCAAGGCGGGGAGAGGCTCAGGAGGCGCCAGAAGGCGAAACCCCTGTCGCCAGACACCAGGGGGAATCAATCCCCATGGAGGCTGGTGGGGAGGGCCGTATTCAGTTCGGCCCTCGGCCGTACTCAATTACAGAGACCGATGCGGCTCCAGAATCTGGCACGCAACCTTCTTCGAAAGAAGGGGGATGCCTATTCCACCGGTGACCCCTGTCCAACCAGGAGCACCGGACAATCTGCTGGAAGCGCTGCGAGGCGCTTCCATTGTGGATGAGCATCGTGTCCTTATGGGCATGGTAATTGAAAGGGTTCAGTCCGCCAAGAGCGGACTAACCGAAGCCTGCAGTAGCCTGCTGACAGGTTTTGAGGTAAGGGACACAAAAAAGAGAAAATCCCAATGTAGACAGTAGCCTTTGAGACATTGTCCAGTGTTCGGAAAGAAAAAGCTGGACATAGGATCAATCTCCTGTTGCAGGAAACTAACTAAATTTTTCTGAAATGTGAACACAGGTGTCGCTGTTGGCTGCAGCCTCGCATACTGCCGAAGTCTCCAGACTGAAGCAGAAACTGGCGGAGGCCAAGGAAGAGCTGGGCCAGGTGAAGAGGCAGCTCCAGGAAAAACAAGGTAAGTAATAACCTGTTATGTATTCGAAAAAGGGTAAAATGATATGAAGTGACCGAAATGCCATGATGTGTACAAAGGCGAAGACCGAGGTTGAGGCCCTAAAAAAGGCCCTGACCAAAGCCGAAGGGAAGGCTGTCAAGGAGCAGGCCGCTCGGAAGAAGCTCAAGGCCCGGGTCAACGAGGTCCAACGGGAGCTCGAGGACGCCATGAAGAAGTGTGAGGTGTTGGAGCGCGATGCGCCGGTTCAAGAGACCGAACTCGCCAAGGCTCGTCAGAGGCAGCCCGGAATGAGGCCCAAGGTGCCCTCCAGGAGATCCAGGAGGCCAGGAAGATCGCGGCGGATTAGGCATTCAATATGAAAAGCAAGAATGTGAAGATGAAATACCGTTTACTAACCCGGATTCGGATTTCTCCAAGGGCTTTTACTGATCTGCGATGCAGTGTGGCTGACGCCGCAGAGTTCTTCCGAGCCGAAGAAGGGAGCTCCCCAGAGAAGTTGTTCTGGTCGCAATATCTTGCGCCAGAACATCCGGTGCCCTTCAACGATCAGCTAAAATAGCTAGTCGAGCTGCATAGGGTGGCTGAACTAGCCATGAAGGATTTACTAATCCGGTTGTGGCCAGCCGAAGCTATACCCGGCAATTACTTCGGCCTCGTGAAGCAACTGGTCGGTGCCTGTCCTTGGCTGGACGTTGTCAAGTGGTCCGTCTGCATCGAGGGCGCACGTCTGGCCTTCTCCTATTGCAAGGTCTTGTGGGCGAAGCTGGACGCTGTCAAATTAGCGACCGAGGGGCCGCCGGAGGGAAAGGAGCACCGCACACCCGAGAGATACTTCGGCGATATCTTAGAGGGGTCCTGCATTGTTGTGGATCATTGTGCGAAAGACACTATCTTTGAATGAATGTATTTGAGCTCCCTCTACCTTGTATGATAAAACAAAGTGATTGTGCAATATAATGCTTGTTATGTTTTTAAATTTTTACTTCCTATGCGGCCGTGTTGTATGAAATCTGAGGGTTAATCAGTCGTCGGCTTTTGCCCCCACGTAGGTAGTATGGGGGTGTTTGGGATGGAATCTAAACAATCTTGATCCAATTAGATGGTCCTTGAAGGAGTTGTTTAGCGCAACGAACCAGGCAACCAGACTATGCGGCTGTAACGCCCTCACTTAACCATAGGAGTTCGACAATAAAAACATGGGCGCATCCCCTAGCATCCGAGCTAGAGTGCTATAAGCGTCTGATCGGGAAGTACCAATCCTACGCGTAATGCAGAAGAAACCTCCAACGATTTGTAACCTCTGAACAGCTAACTGGCTCTCGCCGCATCATGACAGTCAGTTTTTGGCTTTCTCTACTGAGGTGCTCCTTTGGATAAACCAAGGCACAATCGCAGTAGTTCTCCCTTTACTACCTTAGCCGATATAGAGGAACGTAAGGTAGCAAGCACAGGAGCCGGGCAACCCAACTATTGACCAAAGACATGATTCAGAGCCAACGCATATAATGCTAAATTTGGGGTGCCGAACTATACTTATAAAAAGTGTTCGGACTTTTGTTGCCGTAATGTGGGGTGCTATGAAGCCCCTAGCAAACATCAAACGTACCGAAGTGTACGGGTGCTACCTGATAGGGTTATCCACAGGGGAGCTGAGAGAAAAATGAGAAAGAAAACAGAAAAGGTGCAAAGCTAAAAAAGCTAGGGTCCTAAAGCTCCAGCCGCAAACTGTTCTCATTGTAATTTAATTAGTACGTCAAGGCGCATCGATACAGATAGTGCGATAAGCAACAAGCTATTTGACATGCCGAAACCAAGGCAGAGCTGCATGTGGGTCCTGAAAAATAGGTAGAGTTATCGTTAAGGAATCACCTGAAAAGTCCCCCATATGTCTGCGTTTCTCGCCATCTTGGTGTGTTTATCCTTCAAGAGGACCGATGACCAGACCACCAGATGGGGCCTGTGGGATTGAGACCTGAAAAGGAAACAAGTAAAAGTGAAAGTATGTGTGTATCTCATGTCGGTTGAGCCGTATTATGGACCTAAAGCTAGCTATGCCTCCGTCGATGCCCATGCATTTTGAGTGCGTAGTTATGTACGCGCGGCACGAATGCCAGCACTTGATTGGGACTAAGACAGAGGATGGATTGCTAGTCGACCTCTTGATGAGCCTAGCTCTCCTGCTGCAGAGTAGTTTGGACCCTCTTAACGGTGTCCGTGGGCTCGGCGGCCGAATTAAGGTTCTGCTTGAGAAGGCCGCTTTGTACTTCTGCTACTAAGGCAGTTGTGTGCTCTTCTGTACGGAGGGAGTGTTTTGTATTTCCATTAACCATTATGACGCCGCGTGGACCGGGCATCTTGAGCTTGAGATAAGCATAGTGTGGTACTGCGTTGAATCGAGCAAATGCAGTTCGTCCGAGCAGTGTGTGATAGCCTCTACAGAAGGGGACGATATCGAAGATTAACTCCTTGCTTCGGAAGTTGTTTGGAGATCCGAAGACAACCTCTAGTGTGATTGAGCCCATATAGCGGGCCTCTACACCTGGTATGACTCCTTCGAATGTAGTCCTGGTGGGATTGATCCGTGATGGGTTAATGCCCATTTTTCGCACTGTATCCTGATAGAGCAGATTGAGGCTGCTACCTCCATCCATAAGGACACGAGTCAGGTGGAACCCATCGATTATTTGGTCTAGGACCAGTGCGGCTAAAACACCATGATGGATACTGGTCGGATGATCCCGGCGATCAAAAGTGATTGGGCATGATGACCATCGATTAAATTTTGGGGCGACTGGCTCTATCGCGTAGACTCCCCTGAGCGCACGCTTGCGCTCCCTCTTGGGGATGTGGGTAGCGTATATCATGTTCACCGTTTTGACCTGAGGGGGAAACTTCTTCTATCCCCTGTGTTCGGTTGCCGGGGATCTTCGTCATCGTCCTTGCTTTGCGATCCCTTTTCCCTATTCTTGGTGTTTAATGTGTCGGCCTGTTTAAAAACCCAGCAATCTCTATTTGTATGATTGGGTGATTTGTCCGGGGTGCCATGAATCTGGCATGGACGATCAAGTATGCGGTCCAAGCTGGATGGGCCTAAATTGTTCTTTTGGAATGGCTTCTTCCACTGACCAGACTTAGAGCCACTGAATCCGGCATTGACCGCCATATCCTCGGAGTTGTCGTTGTTGTTTCGATGCTTCTATCTGTTGCGTCAAGACTTGTCTTTGTTATTTTTAACCTCAGGGGTGCCGGCATCGCTTATGTTGTTTTTGCTACGGGCCAACCAACTATCCTCGCCTGCACAAAAGCGGGTCATGAGTGCCGTGAGGGCCGCCATGGATTTTGGCTTTTCTTGGCCGAGGTGGCGAGCGAGCCATTCATCGCGGATGATATGTTTGAAAGCTGCTAGGGCTTTGACATCCAGACAGTCGAAGATTTGATTCTTTTTAGTTAAGAACCTAGTCTAGAATTTCCTGGCAGACTCTCCGGGCTGTTGGACTATATGTCTTAAGTCATCAGCGTCCAGAGGTTGAACATATGTACCTTGGAAGTTATCGAGGAAGGCCTCTTCCAAGTCCTCCCAGCTGCCAATAGAATTTTTAGGCAGACTGTTTAGCCAATGCCAAGCTGGCCCCTTGAGTTTTAAAGGGAGGTATTTGATGGCGTGGAGGTCATCGCCGCGGGCCATATGAATGTGGAGAATGAAGTCTTCGATCCACACTGCGGGGTCCGTGGTTCCATCATATGATTCTATATTCACGGGTTTGAACCCTTCTGGGAATTCATGATCCATGACCTCATCAGTGAAGCAATGAGCGTGCGCGGCGCCTCTATATCGGGACATATCGCAACATAGCTCTGATGGAGTCCGTCCGCGGTTTTCAGCCCGCGCATGACTAGGTTTGTCATGTCCGAATAGGTGGTCGTCGTCACGTGTCGTGGCACGTCCTCGTGATCCGTAGATTGATCTTGTATGTCCTGCTTTATTGTTCAGGTTTTGCCGGAGGTCATATGTATGGTCGTGGGTTAATTTACCTCAACTTGGGCGATGAGGCGGGGCGGGCCGGTGTTTGACATGAGTTGTCATTTTGTCCCGACCACGTGGTGGTCAGTCAGCCTCACTGTACGATGGTGGTATGTATTTCGGCGCCTCCTCGTCAAACTGAGGTAGCAATTTGCGCTTTGGGTAGCTTTTGGATGGGCGCTTGAGGCCGTATTCTTTGGCTGCTAGGACATCAGTCCATTTATCATTGAGCAGATCTTGGTCAGCTTGAAGCTGTTGCTGCTTCTTTTTCAGGCTCCTTGCAGTGGCTATTAGCTGGCGCTTGAAGCACTCCTGCTCAAGAGGTTCCTCAAGCATGATGAAATCCTTGGTGCCGAGGCTCACCTCATCCTCGAAGAGCGGAAGATAATTATCGTCCTCCGAATCTTCGTGTGTGGCCTGTTTACCAGGGCTAACCTGCCCATCTTCTCGTTCATCTTGTTCATTAGCTGCATCAACGGGGTCTTCGTTGTCTTCGGAACCTTCTGGAGTGTTATCTTCTCCTGTGCCGATGACAGATTTAGGTCATGTCTCTCGGGGTGACCAGGAGTGGTAGCCACGGTCTCCAATGCGGCGAGGATCAAGTCTCCACGGATGTCCGCGACGTAGTTCAAGCTCCCAAATCTGGCCTGATGGCCAGTGGCATAGCTTTCGATCTGCTCCAGATGGCCAAACGAATTGGCCCGCAGTGCGAAGCTGCCGAACACAAAGATTTGTCCCGGGAGGAAAGTTTCTCCTTGGACAGCGTCATTATTGACGGTTGAAGGGGCCATCCAACCTTTTGGCGATAGCATAGTGGAACTCTCAAGGAAAGCACCAATGTCGGTGTCAAAACCGGCGGATCTCAGGTAGGGGGTCCCGAACTGTGCGTCTAAGGTCGATGCTAACAAGAGACAGGGGACACAATGTTTTACCCAGGTTCAGGACCTCTCTATGGAGGTAATACCCTATGTCCTGCTTGATTGATCTTGATGAATATGAGTATTACAAGAGTTGATCTACCACGAGATCGTAATGGCTAAACCCTAGAGGCCTAGCTTGTATGGTTATGATAATGTATGTCCTCCGGACTAAGTCCTTCGGTTTATATAGACGCTGTGAGGATCTAGGGTTACACAAGGTCGGTTACAACGAAAGGAATCTACATATTTGGTCGCCAAGCTTGACTTCCACGCCAAGGAGAGTCCCATCCGGACACGGGTGCAGTCTTCGGTCTTCATATCTTCACAGCCCATCAGTCCGGCCCATGGCTAACAGGCCGCACGCCCGAGGACCCCTTAGTCCAGGACTCCCTCGGTCACATCTAGTGGTATCAGAGCAAGGTTGATCATGGTATAATTTTGTTCTCTCTGGTTCTTCACTTGATCTACTTGAGTTGCTACAATGGTGAATTCACAGAAATCAAATTCAAGTGTGCATGGTGCACATGAAGGAGATGTGGAAGACGAGCTGCCCTTGCCCACCTATGATCTGAGTGTTGCGTCGGCTATCGTGCTAGGATTGGAGGCAACTCGTGACTATGTGTTCAATCTAGTGGGGAGGCACATCGACAGGGTTGAGGAAAGTCTAGGAAAAAAGATTGTTGATTTGACTGAGGTCGTTCATAAATTGAGACCACGTTCACCACCTTGTGATGGGTCTGTTGCACTGCGTCGTCATCGGCAATTATCTGGATAGCGGGTAGGCGAACAAGTTTGCAACAATGGTGAGCATCAAGACCATTAGTCTGAGGGGGATGGTAGCTTTTATGAGCCTGTGTGGTGTGCTTATAATCATCATGTAGGTGGCCTACACCATGGGGGAGGATGTCAACGTCCGCAGCGCACCAACGAAGATGATGGTTTTGGAGGAATAAAAATTTCCATACCGTCATTTGGCGGCAAAGACAAACCGGGTGATTATTTGGAGTGGGAGATGCGCGTGGATCAGATTTTTGATGGATAGTGGTACACCGAGGAGAAAAAGGTTCGTGTTGCATCTATTGATTTCACGAGCTCTGCTTTAATATGGTGGAACCAACTATGTCGCACGGGAGGACGTCCGGAGTCTTGTAATCAGATGAAGAGTACCATGAAGAGATGCTTTGTTTCGGAGCACTTCACTAGGACCTTGTACACATGCGTGTAGCAGCTTCGAAAAGGTAACTCTAGTGTTGAGGAGCATTATAAGGAGATGGAAATATTATTGATCCGTACCGGGGTAGAGGAGCAAGAAGAGGCTACAATGGCACAATTCATGCATGGTCTAAAATCAAAGGTACTAGATCGTGTTGATACGGTAGAATATAATGGATTACAAGGATTATTACACCATGCCATTCGAGCGGAGCAGCAAGTAAAGCATTGTGCCGGTCATGATAATTCATCAAACTCGATGCGACATAATTTTCAGAGAGAGTGTGGTGGTAAGAGTGGTTTCAATCTGATTCTAAGTCGGCTACCAAGGAACTATCTCCATCCAAGGTTGAATCGTCTCGTGTTTCTAACTCTTGTACTAGTGATATTGTGTGCTTTAAGTGTGGTGGCAGGGGGCATAAGAAGTTTGAGTGCCCTAATGAGAGGAGAGAACCCCTCACAGAAGAAGGATACATGTCCGCCAGTAATGGAGAAAAAAATACTAACACATCTAGTGAGAAATCTGAAGATGATGAAAAAGTGACTGCGAGTTTTGAAGCTGCAGAAGCATACCCATCATTAATGCTGCAACGAGTGAAAGAAGACCGTATTGAGGATAAGGGGCAGCGATGGAATTTTTTTTGTCCGAGTGTAAGATCAACAACACCAATTGCAAGCTAATAATAGATGGTGGAAGCTACACCAATGCAGTCAGCAAAGGGTTAGTTGATGCTTTGGGGTTGCCGGCATGGAAGCACCCACAGCCCTACCGTGTTGAGTGGTTGTACCATACCGTAAAGCTCAAGGTCACTCATAAGGTACGCGTCAGATTCTCAGTTGGCGACTATACTGATATGGTGATATGTGGTGTCATACCAATGGATGCATGCCACTTGTTACTGGGGAGACCATGGCAGTATGATCATAGTGCTACACATGAAGGTCAGACAAACACTTATTCATTTTTGGATGCTGGGAAGTGATGTGTTCTACAACCAATGTTTGATAGTGTAGTCAAGGTGGATGGCAATGTTTCACTACATAAGAAATTTGGAAAAACTACATTAAAACCGAGAACGGTTTCGATTCAAAGGGGAGGGGATGATGTGGCCATGGGCGCAACCAAAAATAATATTTCACATGGAATAATAATCCAACCTACACATGTTCAGAAGGAGTTGCTGAAAGAACCTGTCGGCGTCCTGGGAACGGGGGTCCCTACACTTGCCTGCCTGCGGCCCACGGCGTGGCTCCACCAGCGGCCCTGTACGGCCCATCTTCATCAGCAAACACTCAAGACCCTCACAAGGGGCCAAGCCACGCGAGGCGGATGATGCAAGACCTCCTCGGGAGTGGCCTCACCAGGCTGGCTCGCGAGGGGTGGAGAGATCAAGGCAAGGGGCACCTCGCGGCGTCCCTGTGACGCAAGCCATGACGACCAAGGCCAGGCGGGCGCCAGCGCAAGTAGTGTACTCATTTCCTCTTTGGTGCTAAAGAGGCAAGCACAGGCGAGGAGTCCCAAGGCATCAGGCAAATGTTTCCATATCGGCGCAACAAGACCAAGACCAGTAGGACGGAAGGACAAAGGTTACCATGGAGCCCAGGACGGTGTCACCACCAGAGCCTTTGGCAGGCGAAGAGCATCTTTTATTAGGATAACTTGTACTAGTTGTCTCCCTTCAAATTTGGCCGTTGTTGGATCCCTTCCCGCAAGAGGACCAAGGCCTCTTAGGTTAGTCCCAAAAATGATATAAAAGGGTAAAATAAAGCCCATTAACATCCAAAATAGATAATATAATAGCATGGAGCAATCAAAAATTATAGATACGTTGGAGACGTATCACCCATCGACTGCTATCTAGCATGCATCTAGGGTATTAAGTATAAAACAGAGTAATGCCTTAAGCACGATGACATGATGTAGACAAAGTAAACCTAACCAATATGAATAAACCCCATTGTTTTACCCTGAATGGCAACAATAAAAATATGTGTCTTGTCCCTTTCTGTCACTGGGATAGAACACCGCAAGATTGAACCCATTACAAAGCGCCTCTCCCACTAAAGATAAATCAATCTAGTTGGCCAAACCAAACATATAGATGAAAGAGAAATACAAAGATATAATAACCACGCATAGTAAAGTTTAGAAAAGACTCCATTAATATTCAAACACTCTACAAAATAATATTACACCGGATAAAACTCCAAGAACATCGAGGAGAATATTGTATTTAAGATCAAAGAGAGGGAAGAAGCCATCTAGCTACTAGCTATGGACCTTTAGGTATGTGGTGAACTACTCAGGCATCATCGAAAGGGCAGCAAGTGAAGGAAATATGCCCTAGAGGCAATAATAAAGTTGTTATTTTATATTTCCTTATTCATGATAAAGGTTTATTATTCATGCTAGAATTGTATTGACCGAAAACTTAAATACATGTGTGAATACATAAGCAAATACCATGTCCCTAGTAAGCCTCTACTAGACTAGCTCGTTGATCAAAGATGGTTAAAGTATCCTAACCATAGACATGTGTTGTCATTTGATAACGGGATCACATCATTAGGAGAATGATGTGATGGACAAGACCCATCCGTTAGCTTAGCATATTGATCGTTCAATTTATTGATATTGCTTTCTTAATGTCAAATACATATTCCTTCGACTATGAGATTATGCAACTCCCAGGTACCTGAGGAATACCTTGTGTGCTATCAAAAATCACAACGTAATTGGGTGATCATAAAGATGCTCTACAGGTATCTCTGAAGGTGTTTGTCGAGTTGGCATAGATCGAGATTAGGATTTTTCACTCTGAATATCAGAGAGGTATCTCTGGGCCCTCTCGGTAATACACATCATAAGAGGCCTTGCAAGCAAAGTGACTAATGAGTTAGTTGCAAGATGATGTATTATATAACGAGTAAAGAGACTTGCTAGTAACGAGATTGAACTAGGTATGAAGATACCGACTACCAAATCTCGGGCAAGTAACATACCGATGGACAAAGGGAATTACGTATGTTGTCATAAGGTTCGACCGATAAAGATCTTCATAGAATATGTTGGAGCCAATATGGGCATCCAGGTTCCGCTATTGGTTATTGACCAGAGAGGTGTCTCGGTCATGTCTACCTAGTTCTCGAACTCAAAGGGTCCGCACACTTAACATTCATTGACAATATAGTGTTATATGAGTTATATTATTTGGTGACCGAATCTTGTGCATAGTCCCGGATGAGATTATGGACATGACGAGGAGCTCTTGAATGGTCGGGATGTACACCAGATGATATTTGTACACCAGAAGAGTTTCGGGATGTACCGGGTAGAAAACGGGTCACCGGAAGGGATTCCAGACACCCCGGGAGGTTAATGGGCAATATGGGCCAAAGGGGGACACACCAGCCCACAAGGGGCTGGCGCGCCCCTCCTAGGCCACAACCCTTGGGGAGAGAAGGAAAGGGGGGAGAGAAGGAAAGGGGCGCGGCTAGGGAAAGACCCTGCTACTTCTTGAGCTTGCGTTGGTTTTTCCCTTGAAGAGGAAAGGGTGATGCAGCAAAGTAGAGATAAGTATTTCCCTCAGTTAAGAACCAAGGTATCAATCCAGTAGGAGAAGAACGCGCAAATTACGAATACATGCACAAACAGTCAAACACTTGCACCCAACGTGATAAAGGGGTTGTCAATCCCTTCACAGTCACTTGCAAAGGTGAGATCTGATAGAGATAGATAAGTAAAACTAAACAAAAGATAAAATATTTTTGGGTTTTTTGGTGTATAGATCTAAAAATAAAAGATTGCAAAATAGTATATCAGAAACTAATATGATGGAAAATAGACCCGGGGGCCATAGGTTTCACTATAGGCTTCTCTCATGAAGGCAAATAATACGGTGGGTGAACAAATTACTGTCGAGCAATTGATAGAAAAGCGCAAAGTTATGACGATATCCAAGGCAATGACTATGTAATATAGGCATCACGTCTGTGTCAAGTAGACGGACTCCGGCCTGCATCTACTACTATTACTCCACATATCGACCGACTCCTGCCTGCATCTAGAGTATTAAGTTCATGAAGAACAGAGTAACGCTTTAAGTAAGATGACATGATGTAGGGGAATAAACTCAAGCAATATGATGTAAACCCCATCTTTTTTATCCTCGATGGCAACAATAAAATACGTGCCTCGCTACCCCTACTTTGTCACTGGGTGAGGACACCGCAAGATTGAACCCAAAGCTAAGCACCTCTCCCATTGAAAGAAAAACCAATCTAGTTGGCCAAACCAAACCGATAATTCGAATAGAAATACAAATATATCAAATCATGCATATAAGAATTCGGAGAAGATTCAAAAAATATGAATACACTACAGCAAGATGGTCCAAACACGACACTACGATCGGAGACCCTTCGACGAAACTGTGTGCGATGCCATAATCGCAAACGGTGGTGTAAACCCCGTCAAAAAAGGTGCAAAACCTTTGCGATGACAGATGCATCAAAAACGGTTCAGATTTTAGTTGCGTGTGTGATGCAGTGCAT
This sequence comes from Triticum urartu, assembly GCF_003073215.2. Classification (NCBI taxonomy): domain Eukaryota; kingdom Viridiplantae; phylum Streptophyta; class Magnoliopsida; order Poales; family Poaceae; genus Triticum; species Triticum urartu. Next base: position 342,291,451 of record NC_053024.1, on the reverse strand, counting down.
ACGGTTAAGTTCAATTAACTATTTGCGATGTGGAGGAACAAAAGAAACGAGTAGCCAGATGAAGGTGTATGCGATATACAACATATGGTTCACTAGGATGAATTGTGTGTGATTAGGAAACTCAATGGAAACGGTTCTACTGAACAAGAAGTGTGTTATACGCAGCAAACGGGTCCGTAATCATAAATGTGTGCGAAGACCAGTAATAACACAGACGATTGCTGCTAATAAGCCGTGTGATTTGCTCTATCTATAGAATAATAACATGTATATATATAACTGAAATAAACATCCACTTACATAAGTGACTATACAAATCATTCGCACACACCTCAATAAACAATTGCATGCATTCTAAAGTAGGAGAAACGATCGTCTAGTCATTAACTTCTTGTGACACTCCCACCACTGCTCTGTGGCTCGATCCGTCGTTTGGGGTAGGAAGAAGATAGTTCCTCATGTCAACGATCCGCCTGTACATCTCGTAGATTGTGTACGCGTCCATGCCCGTGTACTTGACATGTTGTTCATCCAATCTCTCATGCCACACACTATGCAAGGCATTCTTGTCCTTATTGCTCTCATTCTTCATCTTCATGTAGTAGGGGTCGATGATGGCTGAGGAGAGGTCAACCAGGGAGTTCCGTTTGTTTTTGTCGCTGCCCCAGACCTTGTAGTGGCGCTGGATGTTGACAAGATTCAGGCATTTCAAGCCCGAAATCTTGAGCGCTTTTAGATCGTTGGTGGTGTCCACCGTACCGAAACTGTAGTCGGAGCTGTTGATAAACCTAGAGAAACACTCGCAAGGCCTTGTGGCCAGGTGTTAGTGGTAGATGAGGACGTAGTTTCGCACACACAACTGGGCGACCACAACCTTCTGATCATGCCTGGCACGACCCATGGTGTACTTGAGGTCGAAGCCGACCACTTGTTACTTGTCCTCAGCAAGGAACTGCTCCATAGTTTGGATGGAGCTCTCCACCGAGACCGGATCGTTCGTGTACACCACCGAGAGAGCCATCCCCCTCACGTGGGTGTCCACAACGTGTTGCGTGGTGAACTGCCCGCCGTTGTCGTCGTTGGCCGCTGGGAGATCCATTGGAACCGCTGGATGTCCTCTATGTATGTATCCTCGTGGGTGTTCTTATTATGTCATGTGAGACAAGAGATGAAGGTAAATGGCCACAGGAATAAAAGGGGGCCGGGCGGCGTGGATTCTCGGCGTGTCTGCATGGCAGTTTTTGCAATGGGTAACTGCATCATCGCGCTGCGCCCAGCGCAACCGCATGCACACGAACGTGCGTGATAGTGCGCCAGCCCCAAACACTGGCAGCACGCGTGGAGGGACGAGGGCAGAGCACCTGGAGGGACGCGAGAGCAGAGCGCGTGCGGCAAGACGCGAGCAGAGAGCGCTGCGGCCGCCTAAACCGCAAGCAACCACACGCAGGAAATGCTCGCCTACAAGCCGGCTGACAGTTGCGCCTTTGCATAGAGAGTGGCCGTGTGGTAATACCTCCATCTAGTCTATAGTCCCCTTTATATTTTGTGTCATACTTTGCCCTCAAATTAAGACAACAAAATGTTAATGCATGTTATAAAAATTATATAATTGGAAACTATGCTCAAATACGAATCCAGCTATATAATCTTTGGAGACATGCATTCGTATTTTATTAGTTAAATCATACTTATAAACTAGAACGGGGGTATGGTAGGTAATTAAATCGCAAACATTTTTTTATTAACCGTATGTGTACGTGGCCTTTCGTCCTCTTCTCGCACGTCTTGTCACCCCGCTGCCACAGAAGGCTTACAGTGCAAGCTTGCGCAGCCCGCGGGAGCGTTCTTTTGGCCAAACCGTGGCACCAATGAATCGTCGGTGAGCCCGTTCCCGTGCAACCTCGCAGGTTCCTGTGCAAGCTTCCCTCCCAACTCGGTGAAATCCCCCAAAATCCCAATGCTTGCCGGCCTGCTATAGAAACCCTCACGGCCGGCGAGTCCTACATCGCATTTTCCCCTCCCTCCATGTAGCTTATCTCGTTTGCTTCTCCCACAATCGCTAATGCCACCGATCCATCGTCGTCGCTCAGCCACTCCGCCGTCATCAGAGGACAGCTCCAGCCGGGAGGCTACACCGCGGCGGCGGCGTAGTCCCCTGCGTAGTGTAGTGCGTGTGGCGTCCCTGTTGGGTGTGCGCGGAACACCCACCACACGCTTCGCCGCCGCTTCCCGTCGACAGCTGTTGCCGGCCGCCGTTGCCGCCACACCATCGTCGAAAGCCAGGGCCATCTCCTGCTCGGCCACTGCAGCCCGAAGGCGGGAGGTGGCCACCGTGGCCGCCACCCTACTGCAGGCCACCATGGCCATCACCCGCTCCTCCATCGCGGCCCGAAGGCGGGAGGTGGTGGTCGTGACCGTCACCCCATCGTTGGCCGCGTGGCCGCCAGCCCACCAACGACCGCCGGGGTCATCACCCGCTCCGCCACCGCCGCCCGAAGGCGGGAGGCGGAGGTGGATGCCTGCATGTGCGTCAGTGACCTTGCGCGCTACACCGAGTTCCTGCGGGAGGAGGAGGAGGAGGAGCGCCTCGTCAAGCATGCAAAGAGCCTTACTGCCGCCGTGGTCGCGGCACATGCCGTCTCAGAGGCAAGGAATCGGGAGATCTAGGAGGAGAACCACCACTTCGAGAGGGGTCGTCTGGAGCGGCAGAGGGTGTTCGAGGTGAGCATCGCTGAAGCTACAGCAACGGCAGGCACCGTATTGCAGTTGTCCAGCTCGTCGGTAGGCTCCTCCTCCTCTACCTCTTATTGAGCATGCTCGGCAGAGGAGAGGCAGCCGGAAGTAGTACAAAGCCCCTCTATAGAAGTAGTAGTAGTATTTAGGGGCTATTTTGTTCAGTTCATCTGACTATAGATGTGGTGGAACTGTGCAACGTACTTAAAATTAGCTAGTATATATGGTTGAACTAGCTATTTCAGTACGTGGTTGGCAACAATTGGGGAAAAGTTTGGATGGTTCAGCTGTCGAGTTGAACTGTTTGTATAAATTAAGAACGACTGCTTAATCTATGAATGAAATCTATGCTTAATTACTAAATTTTAGTTCCAAAAATTATATACTGCTAGTGATTTTTAGCTTCATATTTTGACAAATCGCAGTGTTACAAGGTTGACAAATGGCGATGTTACTAGATCAACAAATGTCAATCTTTCCAGTTTGACAAATGGCAACATACCCAATATGATAGATGCAAATCTTACCAAATTGTTTGTAAGTGTTTGCACATGGATCATCCAAAAGAACCGTTTTCTTTGAAGAGCTGCACAAATCCTGCTCTCACTTTGCATACGGGTGTTCTATCTAAAATGGTTGCGATCAAGTGCTACACAAATCCTGCTCGGCACATTTTCCCTTGGCTTCCTAGGGAAGCTATTGGTTTGCACACGGGTGTTCTAACTAAACCATTTGCGATGAGTGTTTTATATTTTAAAACCATTGACGTTTTTTTCAAAAGAAAATCATTTGATAAGTCTATACATTAAGAGAGAAAAACGCAAGTTCGCTCAAACCATATCTTCCATTCAGTCATACTGCAAATTTATATTCCTATGATTGAGATACAGTATTAAACCTAAGAAAAGAACTATTTCCAGTGGCGGCGGAGGCGGCGTGCCGCGCCGTCGTTGTCGTCCTCCGGGGTGTCGTTGTTGAAGTCTTCAATGAAGCACTGAGAGGTAGCATTCGACAGCGGCGTCCCATGCCGCTGAGGGGGGCGCACGCACGGAGAGGAAGGCGGGCGGCCATGGATGTCAAAGGGCTTGCTTCCGAGGGAGCCTACACAGCCTACAGCTCGCATGCTCCCCGGTGAGCTTGCGCATTTGAAGACAGCTTGCACACCTCTCGGTTAGCCTGCACACCGACTGCGCTCGCACGCCTCCCGTTCAGTCAAGGTCAAGCAGCTGTCTGCACGGCACCTCCTATAGCCATTAAAACCAACAAACGTGGCATCACATGAATGGTTAACAGAACGCACATGGTTTGAATTATACAAACTGTCAGCGTTTTGGGCACGGGGGTCCCCAGACTTGCCTGCTTGCAGCCCACAGCGTGGCTGGGCTGGCAGGTTTGTACGACCCATCTTCATCGACAAGACATTCAAGACCCTCGCGAGGGGCCAAGCCTCGCAAGGCGGACGACGCAAGACCCTCTCAAGAGCGGCCTCGCTAGGCAGGCTCATGAGGGGCGGAGAGATCAAGGCAAGGCAAACCTCGCAAGTCCCTTGTGACGTGAGCCATGACGATCGAGACCAGGCGGGTGCCAACGCGCGCAGCGTCCTTGTTTCCTCTTTAGTGCTAAGGGGGCTAGCGCAGGAGCGGAGTACCGAGGAATCAAGCAAAGGTTTCCATATTAGTGCAACAGGACCAGGACCAGAAGGACGGCAAGGCGGAGGTCACCATGGAGCCCAAGACGGCGTCATCACCAGACCCTTTTGCAGGCGAAGACCACCTTTTGTCAGGATTGCTTGTACTAGCTGTCCCCTTTCGAATTGGCCATTGTTGGCTCCCTTCCCTCTCAATATTTGGGGAGAGGACCAGGTACTCTATAAATAGGACTAGCCACCACCGTAGAGGAGGATCTCATCTTGGACCGGATCCACCCCACCAAGGCCACACACAAGTTCGCCAAGCACAAGAACACCTCAACCTCAGGAGGCTATTCTTCCCCTTGTACTGCTCATCATTAGCCCAAGAGGCAATCCATCACCACCACACTGGAGTAGGGTATTACACCACAACGGTGGCCTGAACCAATATAAATCTTGTGTGTTTCTGTGTTGAGAGTTCGTCGAGTTCGTCTGCGAGATCTTAGAGAGCTAGGGCGTGGATCGATAGGGAGAAAACCTTCACGCGCACCCTAGTGTTCGAACCTTAAGGGTCTGCCGGAACCCCAGATCCGACATTTGGCGCGCCAGGTAGGGGTGCGCCGAAGCATGTGTCCATCGCTCCGCACTCCGTTGCTTCATCGTCTCCATGGCAGATGTGTGTCGCGCTCGTGCTGAGTGTCGGGCTGCCCTCGCCGCCCACATCGCTCAGACGGCTCCCGTCGGTGGGCCACCTCGCCGCTCCCCGTTGCCCGCCGCCAACGCCGGCACCGGCCCGACAGGGAACGAGCAGCAAGCATCCTCGCTGCACCCCTCGGTGCGGCGGGACGGCCGCACCGCCACTCCATCGCTAACCTCGGCCGATTCTTCTTCCCATGCACGTCGCCATCCCATGGACGCATGGGCCATCCTCCTCATGGCGCACGAGCTCCTACGCTATCGCCCGGTAAACGACCTCTACGAGGACTGGCTCGACCGCATCGCCGAGCTTGTCCGCGCCACCGGGGGCTCTCATGTGCCGTCCCTCTCTCAGCCTCGCCCTCCGCCAGCTACGGGTGACGTAGCTCACGGAGCGCATCCACCACTTCAGCCCTAGGACGGCACCCTGGGACCAAAATGCGTGGCTCCGAGACGCGACTGATACGTCTCCGTCGTATCTATAATTTTTGATTGTTCCATGCCAATATTCTACAACTTTCATATACTTTTGGCAACATTTTATACTATTTTTGGGACTAACATATTGATCCAGTGCCCAGTGCCAGTTCCTGTTTGTTGCATATTTTTTTGCAGTAAATCCATATCAAACGGAGTCCAAATGGGATAAAAACTGACGGAGATTTATTTTGGAATATATGGGATTTTGGGAAGAAAATCCACGCAAGATGATGCCTGAGGGGGCCACGAGGCAGGGGGGGCGCCCCGGGGGGCAGGCGCGCCCTGGGCCCTCGTGGCCACCCCGTGAGGCGGTTGATGCCCTTCTTTCGCCGCCAGAAAGCTAATATCCAGATAGAGATCGTGTTAAAATTTCAGCCCAATCGGAGTTACGGATCTCCAAGAATATAAGAAACGGTGAAAGGGTAGAATCTGAGAACGCAGAAACAGAGAGAGACAGAGAGACAGATCCAATCTCGAAGGGGCTCTCGCCCCTCACACGCCATGGAGACCAAGGACCAGAGGGGAAACCCTTCTCCCATCTAGGGAGGAGGTCAAGGAAGAAGAAGGAGGTGGGCTCTCTCCCCCTCGCTTCCGGTGGCACCGGAGTGCCACCGGGGGCCATCATCATCACTGCAATCTTCACCAACAACTTCACCGCCATCATCACCAACTCTTCCCCCCTCTATGCAGCAGTGTAACCCCTCTCTTACCTGCTGTAATATCTACTTAAACATGGTGCTCAACGCTATATATTATTTCCCAATGATGTATGGCTATCCTATGATGTTTGAGTAGATCCATTTTGTCCTATGGGTTATTTGATGATCGTGATTGGTTTGAGTTGCATGTTTTATTATTGGTGATGTCCCATGGTGCTCTCCATGTCGCGCAAGTGTAAGGGATCCCTGCTGCAGGGTTTTCAATATGTTCATGATTTGCTTATGGTGGGTGGCATGAGTGACAGAAGCACGGACCCGAGTAAGTAGGTTGTTTGCGTATGGGATAAAGAGGATTTGATACTTTAATGCTATGGTTGGGTTTTACCTTAATGATCTTTAGTAGTTGCGGATGCTTGCTAGAGTTCCAATCATAAATGCATATGATCCGAGTAGAGAAAGTATGTTAGCTTATGCCTCTCCCTCATATAAAATTGCAATAATGATTACCGGTCTAGTTATCGATTGCCTAGGGACAAATAACTTTCTCGTAACAAAAAGCTCTTTACTAAAACCAACTTTGTTATTCCTTTATCTAAACAGCCCCTACTTTTTATTTACATAGTCTTTATTATCTTGCAAACCTATCCAACATCACCTAAAAAGTACTTCTAGTTTCATACTTGTTCTAGGTAAAGCGAACGTCAAGCGTGCGTAGAGTTGTATCGGTGGTCGATAGAACTTGAGGGAATATTTGTTCTGCCTTTAGCTCCTCATTGGGTTCGACACTCTTACTTATCGAAAACTGTTGCGATCCCCTATACTTGTGGGTTATCAAGACCTTTTTCTGGCGCCATTGCCGGGGAGCAATAGCGTGGGGTGAATATTCTCGTGTGTGCTTGTTTGCTTTATCACTAAGTAATTTTTATTTGTTGTTCTTAGTTGTTCTTTATCTTTAGTTATGGATATGGAACACGCAATACCAAAACAATTAGGTGTACTTGCTGCTCATGGAGATGAGGAACCTCCTAAAACCCTCGATGCTCGTTATGTGATAGATATTATGTACTACTTTGATAATCCAGAGAAAACCCCATTCAATTTGGTAATGGGAGACACGTTGGATCAACGTGAATACTTTAGGGATTATCACTTGACTCAAAAAGGGAAACTATTATGGGATCAAATTTATATGTTGTATTGGTATGCTAGGTAACTATGCTTGAGATATGATTATACTTGTTGCTATAGGATGAAGGCTCCATAGCTTCCCTTTTCATGTCAATTTAATGATAATGAAACTTTGGCTTCTTATGCTAGAGGTATATATGACTACTATGCATTGTTGAGGAAATCGTTAACTGGTAGCTGCTCGGTCGGCTAGTGAGTAGGGGATTAATAGGCTAATCGGCAAGTTAATCGGCCATTTAATCAATTAATCGGATGATTTATCGGGTAATCGGCTACTCGGGGACCCTATGAGTAGGGATTAATCGACAAGTTAACTGGTTAATCGGATGAATTCTTGAACAGGGCTACTATGATGTGGAACAAATAGAAGAATTTGTTGTTTTATGGGTGCTTATGAAATTGAATCTATGTTCAAAGAATATGAAAATCTTTATGATGTTGTCTACAGACCTGAAAATTTAGCTATCCTTAAATATTTTTATGAGAATTATGAATACAATTCTGATATTGATGTGTTTATTGAGAAAGTCTCCGCTGTCCCAGAAGAGAATAATATTTTGCAGGAATCTATGGAAGAAGAAATTGATGAAACTGTGAGCTCATTGGATGAAAAAGATAAGGAGGAGAGCGAAGAACAAAAGGATGAAGAGCAGATTGATCACCCGTTCCCACCTTCTAATGAGAGTAACTCTTCAACTCATACATTGTTTAATTTCCCTTCATGCTTACCGAAGGATGAATGCTATGATCCCGTTGATTCTTTTGAAATATCCCTTTTTGATGATGCTTGCTATGCTTGTGGCCAAGATGCCAATATGAATTATGCTTATGGAGATGAACTTGCTATAGTTCCTTATGTTAAACATGAAAGTCTTGCTATTGCACCCACATATGATAGTCCTATTATCTTTTTGAATTCTCCAAACTACACTATATCGGAGAAGTTTGTGCTTATTAAGGATTATATTGATGGGTTGCCTTTTACTACTACACATGATGATTTTGATAGATATAATATGCATGCGCTTGCTACTCCTACTTGCAATTATTATGAGAGAGGAACTATATCTCCACCTCTCTATCTTTCCAATACGATAAAATTGCAAGAAACTGTTTATACTATGCATTGGCCTTTACTATGTGTGCACGAATTGTTCTTTTATGACATGCCGATGCATAGGAAGAGATTTAGACTTTGTTGTTACATGATATATGTTACTTTGTGCTCACTACTAAATTACAAATTATTGTTGATTCAAATTGGCTTTGATATACCTTGGGATCCGGGTGGATTCACTATTTGAGCACTATATGCCTAGCTTAATGGCTTTAAAGAAAGCGCTGACAGGGAGACAACCCGGAAGTTTTAGAGAGTCATTTATTTCTGTTGAGTGCTTTCATATAGTTTAAAAACAACAAAAATAAAGAGGGGCACCCAAAAAAATTTCTAAAAGAAAAGTGAAAGTGAGAGAGACGAGCATTGTGAAAGTGGGGGACGTCCTTGAACTTTGTTCATGCCCATGGGAACTTTGTGAATCTTAATTACAGAAACCTTTCAACAAAAATAATTATCCCCTTGTACAATTCCATTGTATTATAAAAATAATGTGCCAAGGTTTGCCTTTAGGATGTTTACATTTGCTTGATGGTTTGTATGGTGCAGGACAGAAACTTTGCCTGTAGTGCGCGATTTTACATTTTTTTCTGGAACATCAAATGGTTCTGAAACTTTTTGCAATGTCTTTCTATACAAAGCTTTTATTTTTCGTAATTTTGGCAGAATTTTTCAAGTATCAAAAGTATGGTGCATGTTCAGATTATTACAGACTGTTCTGTTTTAGACAGATTCTGTTTTTGATGCATAGTTTGCTTGTTTTGATGAAACTATCCATTCCTATTAGTGGATTAAGCCATGGAAAAGCTATATTACAGTAGACACAATGAAAAAACATAATATGAATTGGTTTGCAACAGTTCTTAGAGTAGTGATTTGCTTTATTATACTAACGGATCTTACCGAGTTTTCTGTTGAAGTTTTGTGTGGATGAAGTGTTCGATGATCGAGAAGGTCTCGATGTGAGAAGAAGGAAGAGAGGAAAGAGCTCAAGCTTGGGGATGCCCGAGGCACCCCAAGTAAATATTCAAGGAGACTCAAGCGTCTAAGCTTGGGGATGCCCCGGAAGGCACCCCCTCTTTCTTCAACAAGTATCTGTATGTTTTCGGATTCGTTTCGTCCATGTGATATGTGCAAATCTTGGAGCATCTTTTGCATGTAGTTTTCACTTCTCTTTTATGCACCATGCTGGTATGAGGTAGTCCTTGGTTGATTTATAGAATTATCATTGCACTTCACTTATATCTTTTGAGTATGGCTTTATAGAATGCTTCATGTGCTTCACTTATATCATTTGAAGTTTGGATTGCCTGTTTCTCTTTACATAGAAAACCGCCATTTGTAGAATGCTCTTTTGCTTCACTTATATTTGTTAGAGCGTGGGCATATCTTTTGTAGAAAGAATTAAACTCTCTTGCTTCACTTATATCTATTTAGAGAGATGACAGGAACTGGTCATTCACATGGTTAGTCAAAAAATCCTACATAAAACTTGTAGATCACTGAATATGATATGTTTGATTCCTTGCAATAGTTTTGCGATAAAAAGATGGTGATATTAGAGTTATGCTAGTGGGTAGTTGTGGATTAGTAGAAATACTTGTGTTGAGGTTTGTGATTCTCGTAGCATGCACGTATGGTGAACCGTTATGTAACGAAGTCGGAGCATGAGGTATTTATTGATTGTCTTCCTTATGAGTGGCGGTCGGGGACGAGCGATGGTCTTTTCCTACCAATCTATCCCCCTAGGGGCATGCGTAGTAGTACTTTGCTTCGAGGGCTGATAAACTTTTGCAATAAGTATGTGAGTTCTTTATGACTAATGTTGAGTCCATGGATTATACGCACTCTCACCCTTCCACCATTGCTAGCCTCTCTAGTACCGCGCAACTTTCGCCGGTACCATAAACCCACCATATACCTTCCTAAAAACAGCCAGCATACCTACCTATCATGGCATTTCCATAGCCATTCCGAGATATATTGCCATGCAACTTCCATCATCATCATATACATGACTTGAGCATTCATTGTCATATTGCTTTGCATGAACGTAAGATAGCTAGCATGATGTTTTCATGGCTTGACCATTTTTTGATGTCATTGCTACGCTAGATCATTGCACATCCCGGTACACCGCCGGAGGCATTCATATAGAGTCATATCTTTGTTCTAGTATCGAGTTATAATATTGAGTTGTAAGTAAATAAAAGTGTGATGATCATCATTATTAGAGCATTGCCCGCCAAAAAAAGAGAGGCCAAAGAACCCTAAATAGAAAAAGGGGGCCAAAGAAGCCCACAAAAAAGAGAAAAAGGGGGCAATGTTACTATCCTTTTACCACACTTGTGCTTCAAAGTAGCACCATGTTCTTCATATAGAGAGTCTCTTGAGTTATCACTTTCATATACTAGTGGGAATTTTTAGTATAGAACTTGGCTTGTATATTCCGACGATGGGCTTCCTGTCACACCCTGATTTTCATGCCACAACACTTAAGCTAATAAATCATGATAAAGTGTGGTTTGAAAAAAACTTTTGCATTATTTGGCTTTTATTTTTGAGTTGGTTTTCTCTTTGTGTTTTTCAAGTGCTCTTTAAAGTCAACACATCTCCACCTTCTATACCTCATCTCCTTACCCCAAGCTTCTGCCCAATGATCATGCCATGTGTATAGAGAAATATAGTATTTTCTTACAAAAATAATTTGGCCAAAAAGTATTTTCTAAAATTAGTTTTCCAAAACCCCCTAAATTGAGGTTTGCACTACAAATACTTTATTTGGGGTGTGAAAAATCTTTCAAATGGTATATTTGAATCCTATTAGATATAGGACTCCCATAAACCACAAAAATATAATTTTAAAAGTTATTTTCCTATTTTATTTAAAAGCTTTTTCTTAAGGCCAGAAATGGTCTTTAATAGGGAAAAATTATTTTATTGTTTCAAAAATATTTGACAAAAATCAGGGAAACTCAGTGGACATATATTTTTCCATATATAAGAGTTTCAACACATGGTCATGTTCAAAATATTGGAAAAAACCTCCCAAAACCATTTATGCCCATTTCAAGGATTTGAAATATTTCTACAGGAAATATTTTCATAAAAATCCAGGAAAAATCCAGCAAGTCACAAATGCATATTGTGATCACCTTGCAAAGCCTCATATCAATCAAGGTCATTTTGGCTCACCAAAATGCCCCAAAACCCTCTCTGACCGAGATCAAATTTGAACAACTTTGTACTACCAACTTTCTCTCATTGACCCCAACTTTTGTGAGCATGTTCACATGACCAAATGAGGCCACTAAACCAAGTGGTGCATCAAGGGGAAGTGATTTTCGCAACTAGATCTACACAAGTTCATTTATGCTAATTTCTATGGTTTACAAAAGATGCATTGGCAACTTTTCCCAAATGAGCTCAAAATTGGTGGAAGTCCCTAATTATATGTTCCATTTCACCCTGTGGAGTCTTATGCCGAATGGAGTTCATTTACCTGCCCAAACCAACAACAAACACCTTCTGCCACTTTACCAAAACAACTACTTTGACCTCTTCCACTAATCTCCATGGGCTCAAAGTTTTACCACAACCCCTCCTAGTCCCCTTGCACCTCCGATAACAATGTCAAATCCACAGCTCATTTATTGGAGGGGTAAAACCCCACTTTCTCTCTCTGGACAGCCCATTTCCCTCTCTCTCTCTCAACCCCACTCCTCTCCTACTAGCTCTCCAGGGCACCCAATGCCCCTCCCCTCCTCTTTATTGCCCCCTAGGGCAGCCAGACATCAGTGGTCGTGCCCACAAGGCATATAAAATGCCATGGCATGCCATTTCACTACTAGGGAAAACCTTATACACAGAAACTTACCAGCCGCACGGTTTAAAAACAGACGCTACTGCTAATTAGCAGTAGCGCTCTTTACAAAACTGCGCTACTAATATCCGTTTAGCAGTAGCGCGCTAGTTGAGAAAAGCGCTACTACTAAAGTTGCCAGGGCATTGGCTCCAGACTAGGTATAGTAATAACACGGATGCTAAAACCTGCGCTACTACTAAGCAAATAGCTGTAGCGACTTGATATACCCACGCTACTACTAAGCGTGTCCACCACCGCACGCGGATCGACCCCCACCCCTGCCAAACTCTCTCTCATGAATCCCTGAAAAAAAAGTCTCTCTCTCGTGGCCCCCACCCCCTTGGTCGATCTCCTCCCCCCACCCCTCTCGGTCGATCTCCTCCCCCAGATCTCCTCGCTCCCGCCCACCTCCACTCTCTCCCTTAAATCCGCCGCCGGCGACCCCCGACCTCTCCTTCGCTCCAAAGGCTGCAGATCGAGCCGACAAGCTCCGGTTGGTTGCAGCCATCTCCGTGGGACGCCCTCGTCGTCCATCCATGGAGACCCTTCCTCCCCTCCGGCCAGATTCGTCCTCGGCTCGAGCTGCTCAGCCGGCGCCCAGATCCGCGGAGCCATCCTCCTCCACAACCACGCAGTGGCAGTGGCAGCGGCAGAACCATGGACCCGAAACCCTAGCCCGAGGAGCGAGCTCGCCATGGATCTGCAAGCAAGAGGAGGCGCATCCATGGGTACAAATCCCTCATCTTCCCTCATCTCTCCCTCCCTCTCTAACCCCCGCCTGTCTCCATGACCAGGACTAGGACCAGGACAACGCATGCCACCAACAGCAGCACCAATGTCCGGTCTTCTCCATGGGTATGGAGATCCGTCCAGTTATATCACTTGATTGTATATGTTATATAACATGATACATTTCTTACTTGGCAGATTACTATTCGTATATGTATATTCAAGACCATAATGTATTCTCACTTTTGCAATGCTACCAGAGGATACCTGCAAACAAAAGGTACATGGGGATATAGCATATTTAAGTTCAGATATGCCACATAGTAGAAACATTTGTTTTTTAGTTTTTTCTGGCAATTACTATGATGAAACATGCAATGTTCTCTTATATTTAGCTGATAATCAATTGTGAATAGGCTAAGTTTGTAATTATCATTAACCACACTAGGATCCATTCCGGTTGATATATGCAACAAGATGAATTTGTGGTGGTTTTGAACACTTGGGAGGTACTTTTATTCTAGAGGAAAAAAGGGTTTGTGGTTTTTTTGTCCAAATCAAGCATCATATCAGGTTGCTACCTACATGTTCTTTGAGTAACAGAAACAATACATTTATATATATATATGGATTGGTAGTCCTCAATCAATATTCAATCATGACTTGATTTATATTGCATATTTCTTCTACAAGAAACACTATCAGATTAAAAGAGTCCACTGGTTGTCATTTTGTAGACTGTATGACACTGTCTGGCAGCAGCATCCCTCCCCCCACAATGCTTTAGTCTTCTTATCACATGGTTGGCTGTTTGAGGGTAAGCTTTTGTGTGCATCGGTAGACTGTATGTATGACACTGTGTCCTTTTTTTATCACTTCAGTCCAGTTTGTCTTCAACAAGTACCACTCTCTGTTTAGAGAAGATGCACTCTATGTTTAGTTTTTGGCCAGACCAATTTGCAAGTTTGTATAGTCACTATGCTCTTCAAACAGTAGATTCATGGACTTTGTTATCTTTGAAAATGTGGAAGATATCAAGGTATTGAAGTGACTACTTAAAAAAATGGATAGATAGAAAATTACCGGAAGAATTATGCCTCTTAACTCCTTATGTGGTTCGTATGTGTTGTTTCTTTTTAGGGCTTCCAACACAACAGAATTGCTTCTAATCTTTTGTGTTATCTTTTGTCATGGAAGTAGCTATGTGCTGCTTCAGTGTGTAGTTCAGTTGTGCATTACGGCTTAAATAAGAATTTCGGGAAAAATTTGTAGCACATTGGCACCGACATGTACCGCGTTGTTTTTCTGTGTGTTCTTCTATAGAATCTAAAGTTTTTGAACCTCTGTTGGTAATGTTGCAGGGTTCTGGTGGCGATGTTGACAGTCGTCGAGAGGTTCGTGGACCGGATGGTGTCGTGGCTGCTGATGTATGGAGAGGCGAAGCTGATGCTCGTCCTCTATCTCCAGCACCCCAGCACACGGGTAAGTAGTCGACCAGACACCCCGAGCCCGAGAGATGATCAACATTTAGATACACTTGATTCGGTATGTGGCCAATTCTGAATCGGAATCTTAATGGCGTTCGGGTTTCAGGGTGCGAGGCACGTGTACGATGGCTTCCTCTGTCCGCTGTTGGGGAGGCACGAGGACAACATGGACCGATGCACGCTGGAGCTGAGGGCCAGGGTGAGGGGCGTGACGTCGTCACAACGGCGGCTGTCGTAGGTTAGGTGTGGCTCGTCGAGGCTGCCCAGTCTGTTTCGTCACAGCTGCAGGTCGCGAGATCAGTTCGGGCAGGTGCCGCACATTGACGAGTGATCCAATATTTTGATTGGACCATAACAACTAACGTGTCTCATTCTCTGGCATCTAGAAGTAGTGGTAAAATTCTGAATTTGCATGGCAAGCACCACTTAAGTAGGTAGCTTCCACGCACAGTTTATACTCTTACGCCTATAAAGGATAGGAATTATTCATGAGTTATGGCTACAATGAGGAACTGTGTACATTTTATACTCTTACGCCTATAAAGGATAGGAATTATGCATGAGTTATGGCTATAATGAGGAACTGTGTGATAGTAGATACGACAACTGTGTGATCGAATGGAATTTGTTGATTTTATTTTTTTAATTTCTAATAAGTTAGTAGTAGTGTGGGAAAAAATTGTGCCCTACTAGTATTTAGTATACTAGTAGCGTTGGTACTCAAAAAACGCTACTACTATTATGTTAGTAGTAGCGTGGGTCCGTAATAGCAGTAGCGCGGGTGGCATAATAGCAGTAGCGAGCTTCCACTAAGCGTGCTGCTGCTACACTTGTGTAGCAGTAGCACTGGTGAGCACGCGCTATTGCTACATGTTAGTTGTAGCGCCTTATTAGTGCTACTGATACACCTAAAACCCGCGCTGCTGCTAGCCTTTTCCCTAGTAGTGTTTGCATGCTCCAGAGCGTGCTACAGTGCGGCCAGGTACTGTAGCCACCCCCTGCAAACCACCTCCGGCCACCTCGGGCCTCCCCAGCACGCCCGACGATGTGCCTCGGCATCCAAGACACGGCAGCTGGTCGGCCCCCTCCTTCCTCTCTCTCTCATGCCCCTGCTCGCACACGCACCGGTCGCCCGAGAGCTCCAGTGAGCGGCCTCACACGCGCGGCGCCTCTGCCCTCCCCCTGCTCTCTCTCTCTCTCTTCACTCCCCTCGCCCTAGACCAACCCCACGAGCACCCCCGACACCTCGCTGCGAGCCCCCGTGTCGTGTAGGGACGGCAACGACCTCGCCGGCACACTGGTCCACGGTGGACCGTCGCCCGCCTATATAAGGCCTCCCCAAACCCTCCTATCCTCACTACTCACCCCCTGCAGCTCCAAATCAACCCCCTGCACCCCCAGTTCATCTCCAGGAGCGCCCGAGCTTGAGATCGAGCTCGACCTCCGCCGCCTCGGGTCATCATCGATCTCGCGGTACATACCTCATTTGCCCCCATTCTTTCCTGATTTGGAGCCGCCTCACCTCGCTGACCCCTTTCCCTCTCCTTTCCGCACTGTTTTCACCCGGAGATGGCTGGTGCGACCACCTCCCGACGCGTCGCCGCCCTGCCTCCTCGTCGCTGGCGAACTAGGCAGCTCCAGCGACGTCGACCACCCCCACCCGAACAGCGACTCGACGCTGAGTCCAGTTGTGCCATCAGTTCACCCGGCCGTTCCCGGAAACATCGTCGGTGAGCTTGCTGGCCCTCTGTCGCGGGGTTAGGGATGACAGGCGGGCCCCGCCTGTCAGCCTCTCCTCTCCATCGCCCCTCTCTCGCTCGATGACGCCTGGACCCTGCCCGTCAGGTTTAATCCTAGCACGCGCACGTGCACCAGTGAGCTGGGCCGCCTCTCTGGCTGGGCCTGCTGCGCTGCGGCTGTTCTGGCCCAGCAGGCACAGTGCCCCTTCTCCTTTTTCTTTTCTGTCAAACTTGTAAGAATTCCATAGGATTAAATATTAATCCAAATGCAATAATTCCAATTCCTAATATCTTGTAAAAATCCCACCTATTTAATGGTATAACTTTTACTCATTCCCAAACAACTTTTATGTACTGTTCATATTCAAATTCAAATTTGAATATGTTTAAACCCCTGTAAAAATCCATTTCTCCTATTCTGCCACTCCAAGACCAAAACTAGGAATTTTCCCCTTCTTAGTTTTCACCCTAGTATTTAACAAAAATGAGTTGACTTTTGTCTGAGCACTTTGGTTTTTCTGTTTTATTATTGCCTTATTTTTCTCGTTATTATTTTGCGACGATAGATTGTGTTGCCGATGAAGGAGTTGGACTAGAAAACTTTGAAGACCCAAGAAGACTTTACTGAGCCAGGCAAGCAGCCCTTGGACCATGTCTAAGAAACCCTTTTTATGCATGTCATATGGCACTTTTATTGCTTGCATCAAAGTCATCATAATGTGGTGACCACTTGAGGTGGTTTGCCTCCACTGCTTTTCTCGTTGACACTTGCATGATGCATGAACCTACCTTTCTATGAGGGTTATGCAAGCTAAGTAGCTGCTACGCAAATGGGTTGGGTATATGCATGATGATGGAAGCAAGATTGTTTTCAAAAACTTTTCGAAAACCCCGTCAGGTGCCACTTATGCCCGAGGGAGATAATGAGTTGGGTAACCACTTGATGACGAAGTGGTGTATCGAGGCAAGTGTGTGTGTTGTTTTCAAACGGATTGGTTTAAGTTGCGACCGTTATTCCAACCTTAAATGCGCAACCACTCTACCCTTATATGGGAAAGGGCATTATTGATTACCTAGGCCGATACTAGCTTGGAGCCTGCATTACTAGTGACGAGAGAGTTGTTGTTGCGCTCTCTCGGGACGGGGTCATGCCAGGTAGGGCGTCCATGACTGTTTTTACAAGGCACCAGACACACCGTTGGTACCCTGTGCTTGTGGTATGAGATGAATATGGGGGCGTGGCTCCAAATTCTTAAGATGAGAAATGTTGGGCACGAGGGTTGCTACCAATCGAGTGGACTCTATGTTAGTGTCGTCTAGGAAAAGGTAATGATCGGGTGCTTACCCCGGGTACTTGAGGTACCGCGGGTCGTGGATGACACGGAAGTTCCCCGGATCTTGTGGGTAAAGTGTGCAACCTCTGTAGAGTGTAAAACTATTCGAATAGCCGTGTCCATGGTCAAGGACAGTTGGGTAACCGCTCTTAGGCTACGTCCACTTGTTTAGAAACCAGTGTGTGGGAAGAACTACTTGGGTCAAGTGAAAGGACTTGACATGGATGAGTTGGGTTGGAGCCCACTCCCTTTATGTTGATATCTGTAACCAGTTCCTAAGGTTACTTGCATTCATATGATGCATGTTTTACCAGTTGTTGAACATGTCATAACACAACAAAATTAGCTATCTGCAAAAATGTACCTATGTCATGCATTGTTGTATCTTGAGCCAAAACATGGGTTGCTTGAGAGTACATTCAAAGTACTCATTGGCTTGCCACTGGTTATTTAATTGGCTAGGCATGGAAGAACAGGAGTTCGAAGAAGAGTTCTTTGGAAACGAACATGCGAACTAGGACATTTCCCGGTCAGAATGCCTGTAGGGTTAAGGCAGATGGCATGGGTTCTACTTATCGACGAAGAATTCCGCTGTTGAAGTTCATTTGGTATTCAGCCCTTGCGGCATTATCTATGTAAGACTTGACCATAATGGTCATAATTTGTGTAAGACGATATGTATGTATGTAAGACTCTTGTTATTCAACTTCTGTGTGTTCAGTGAGCATTGATCCCTGGGATCACTGTACATGTGCATTCGGTGATCATGACTTATGAGTCAGGGTTCCCACAGAGCTGGTACCAGAGCCATCCTGATTATAGGAAGCCTTAGATAGCATGGTCGTTAGTTAGGGTTAAGACTATCTCCAAAACTATTACCAGTTTTCAAAACTTTCTATACTTCTCTTCCCTTCTCAGTTTTTCGAAAACTAAGGTATACTTTCCTTATTGATCTCTTCCCCTTCAAAACTTTTGGTCGCTAGAACCCTCATGCCCCTGACTAGTGGATTCCTTGTAATCCTCGTGGATAATCTAGAAGGAAGATGCCTTGTCAGACATTCACCCACATCTTCTAAACACTGGCGACACTTGGACAAGACGATACAAACAAAAGATACATCCTCAAGGAATGAGTACATGAATACCCAGAAGATGGTGCCACCCTTGACACTGCCCCAAGATGATGCGACCTTAGCCTATGATGATCAGGGCATAGGAAATGCAAGATCATGATATACATTGCTAGTAGGGGAACCCTGCTCTTATCATTGTTGTGTCGGCAACCACCAGTGGATGGGAACCTCGCCATTTGGTCCGCCTCACTATAGTGAGCAGGAAGACGGTTCTCTTTATCCCCCGCTCTCGGTGACGATATTGTCAACAATGTGTCCGACCGATTAGACCTCTACTATGCCTTGTTAATGTCATTGCATAAAGGATTGCCACCTGGAACCGCCGATGCCTTAGAATGCAAAAAGGATCGCCATGAGTAAGAAGACAAGGGGAGACCAAGTCAACGTGTAACGCCCCGTATGTACCTTGTCATATTTGTATTCCAACTCTTGCCATTTTCGGCACTAAGTTATGATATTCCTCGTTGTTGGGTTTTGTCTTCATTTTGCTTTTGTCCATGTCATGCATCTCATATCATGTCATCATGTGCATCGCATTTTCATACGTGTTCGTCTCATGCATCCGAGCAGTTTCCCGTTGTCCGTTTTGCATTCCGGCACTCCTATGTCCTCCGGTGTCCCCTTTTACCTCTTTTCGTGTGCGGGTGTTAAACGTTCTCGGATTGGACCGAGACTTGCCAAGTGGACTTGGTATACCACTGGTAGACCGCCTGCCAAGTTACGTGCCATTTGGACTTCATTTGATACTCCAACGGTTAATCGAGGAACCGTAAAGGCCTCGTGTGTGTTGCAGCCCAACACCCTTTTCAAAGTGGCCCAAAACCCACCAAAACCCCCTCCATCCTCTCGGTCGTTCGATCACGATCGTGTGGCCGAAAACCGCACTCCATTTGGAGTCTCCTAGCTCCTTCTATGTATATATAGGCCTCCCCCTCCTTTTTCGGGTCCAAACCCTAGCTCCTTTTCCCCTCACCGCCGTCGGACGAAATCCACCGGCCGGACGTGTCCGATCCTCCACCGCTGCCACGTGTCGCCCGCTGGTTCGCCGAGCCGCGCTCCCACATCGCCGCATATGCCCGCGCGCCGGCCCGCCAGGCCCAACGCCGGCCCCCGCGGGCCCAGAGCCGCCCCGCCCGCCCGGTCTCCGGCGCCGCCTCGCGCCTGCTTCCACTTCGCCGCGCCGCCATTCTTCCTCCTCTCCGGCCGCCGCGCGCCGTCCCGCCGCCGACCAGACCTCGTCGCCGGAAGCCGCCCTCGCCGCCCGTGCGCGGCAGAGTTCGCCGTCGCGCCATGCCGCCCGAAGACCACCGCCGGACGTCGCCTCCTCGCCGGCCACAGCGGCTCCCTCCGCGCCGACGAGCGCGCTGGCGAGCTTCTTCTTCCCCTACGACTCCGGCGAGCTTACCCGGTGAACCTTGGTTCATGTGCCTCAGATCTGGATCCAGAGAGAGGGTTGACCTTTCTCCCTCACTAAGTCTTTTCCTGTGCATAATTTCTAGGCATCTTCATCATGTCATATCTCATCATCCGTAGCTCTGTTTTGGGCGTGTAGCATATCAAATTATTCGTCCCAAGGTCCTCTTCATTTCATTCCATTGTACCATGTTCATTTGAGTTCATCTTGATGCCCTAAATGTTGTTGCAAGAGTGCTATGTAATGTTAGTTTCTGATTCTTAACGGATTATGGACATTTGTCATTCTTGCCATGTTTAATGTGTGCCTCCTATGAACTTGAGCCCTACATGTGTTTTGGGCTATGCCATGCCATCTTTACAGGGGTGTATGCCATGTATTTTTTTGATCATTGTGGTGACTAGCACAAGCATACAAAGTAGCTCTCGTGATGTTGCTGATTTTAGGGACTTAGAATTCTTCCAAGTCATTTACGTGATGTTATTTTTATGCCATGTATTCATGTTTCTACAGAGTGATCCATGCCTGTTTTCAGCATGTTCAGTAAGGATAATTTTGAGATATTGTTATGTTATATCCATCCATGTCTTTGTTTGCAATTATGGAGTACCCTAGCATGACTCAATCTTGCTCTACTTTTGCTATAAGATGTTCCTGGGAGATTGTTTACGTGTTAACCAATTTTGCTGAGGTTGTTGTAGTTGATCCATGCATGCTATGAGAGTGTTCTTGCCATGGTTAGCTTATTGATCATGTCTTCTTGCTGGGTGTATGCTTAGTTTTTCATGCAATGCCTTGTGGTGAGTGCATCAAGCTCGCAAACATGCCTATGTAACTCTGTTTATGCCATGTCCAGTTTTCTGCTAAGTCTGAATCTGTTAACGAAACTTGCTATGTTTATATGGGTGCCATTGTATCTTCTGATCCTTTTTGGCTTATGGTCAGTAAGGGACTTTTGTTATATGCTTTGAGTAGTTTCATGCCATGCCTTGCGTTGCCATGATATGTTCCTGTAGCATGTTGTTATCTTGCTCTAAACATTGCTCCTTTATGTTAAATCCTGACATGTTATTTTCACTAAGTCTGTGAACCTGATATCTTTTGCACTTTTTCCATGCCTGTTTGAGCCTGCTATTGTGTGATTTATCGATAGCTCAGTGTTCATCTTTTGTCAAGCATCTTGAGTGGATCATTGCCATGTGTTTTGTTGCTATGTTAGAGTGCAGTAGCTTATTTTATTGATGCATTTTAGATGGCATCGTGCTGTTAATCGCAGATTAGTGCCATTATTGTTTTGCTTGCCATTTGTAAACCGTGCATCCGTTTCCGGTGATCTTTATATTGATTTCGACCGAAATCAACTCATCTTTCCAGCGGCACTCTTGGTTTGCCAAGTTGAGGCCTGGTTCAATCTTTTCCTTCCGGAGCATGCATAGGCATTGCATATCACATCCCGCATATCATGCCATGTTTTGCATCATGTTGCTTGCGCATTGCACCGTGGTTGATAGTGGTTCCCTTTGCTTGTGTTCTTGCTTTGGGTTAGAGCCGGGAGACGAGTACGTGATCGATGAACCTGTTGAGTACGCTTACGAGGATCAAGTTTACATCAACTCGGAGAACTTTGCAGGCAAGATGACCATGCCCTCGAAATCACTTCTATCTTTGCTTGCTAGTTGCTCGCTCTTTTGCTATGCCTATGCCGCGACACCTACCACATGCTTTATCATGCCTCCCATATTGCCATCTCAAACCTCTAACCCACCTTGTCCTAGCAAACTGTTGTTTGGCTATGTTACCGCTTTGCTCAGCCCCTCTTATAGCGTTGCTAGTTGCAGGTGAAGATTGGTGTATCCTCCCCCTTGTATACGGTGTTGAGCTTGCCGGACTGCTTGAAGACCCAACATTCTATGTGGGTATGATTGGCCAGTTTGCCAGGGGTGCTATGGACCTGACATATTTGGTCCAGAATTTTATTTAGGCGGGATAGTTCGTCTCTGGCGCCTTTAGAGGGCGGCTTTTGCTGACCTGGTCGAGAGCTTTTGAATCCGGCGTTTACTGCCAGGCTCTTCGTGTTGTCTCCATTATTCCGGCGTTTGTTATTGCTGTTGCGCCGTGATTTCCCGTTTTCATCTCTAACTTTAGATGTACTGGGGTCGCTGGTGCTGCATCGGGCTAGCCAGCTGTCCTCACCCGTGCAAAAGCGGGTCATGAGGCTTGTTAATGCTGCCATTGTTCTCGGTTTTTCTTGGCCGAGGTGTCGGGCAAGCCATTCGTCACGGACTCGGTGCTTAAAAGCTGCGAAGGCTTCGGCGTCCGGACAGTCGACAATTTGGTTCTTTTTAGTAAGAAACCTGTTCCAAAGCTTCCGGGCTGACTCTCCGGGCTGTTGAGTTATATGACTCAAATCATCCGTGTCCGGAGGTCGGACATAAGTCCCTTGAAAGTTTGCCCGAAAAGCGTCTTCGAGCTCTGCCCAGCTTCCAATGGAGTTTTCGGGGAGGCCTTTAAGCCAGTGACGAGCTGGCCCTTTGAGTTTGAGTGGTAAGTACTTGATGGCGTGGAGATCATGTCCTCGAGCCATATGGATGTGGAGGATATAGTCCTCGATCCAGACCCCAGGGTATGTTGTTCCGTCGTATGCCTCTATGTTTACAGGTTTGAATCCCTCTAGAAATTCATGATCCAGCACCTCATCGGTGAAACATAGGGGGTGTGCGGCACCCCTGTATCTGGGTGTACCACGTTGTTCGGATGTTTGTTGTGTTATATCGTACGCTGGGGCGCACTTGCGTGGTCCATAGATGGATCTGGTTGCACTGTCCTTTTGGGGCAAGCCCTCGCGTGAATCGCGTATTGTCTTGTGAGTGGCATTGTTTCCGCTCTATGTTGGCCGTGGGGTCGTCTATCCGGCCAGGTGGCTGTTTTGATTTTTGGTTGTGAGGGGTCTGAGGCCTCCTCGTCGGATTCAGGTAGCAACTTCCGCTTTGGGTAGCTCTTGGTGGGGCGATTGTCGCCGTCCTTCGCTGCTATGTTGAGTACTTTACTCCTTCTGATTTGGAGTGTGTCCTGCGCAGCCTTGAGCCTTTGCTTCTGCTTTTTCAGACTCCTCGCAGTGGCAACAAGCCTTTGACGGGCATTCTGCTGCTCCGGGTGCCTGTCCGGCGTTGTCTCATCTGGACTATTATCTTTGACAGAGTTGGTTTGTTCGGTTTGATTCTCCGTATTGCCGTGGTCCGGCAATGGTTAGCCCTGCTCCAACGCTGGGTCTGTGTGATCGTTATTTCTGGCGAGGCGGGATTTGGGGGGGGGGGGGCGCTTGCGCCGCCGCTTTGACTGCTTCTCGAGGGAACAAGCCTTCGGTGCGTCCTTCCGTTCCTCGTCGTCGTCTTCTTTTGGTGTGTCCACCATGTATACGTCATATGATGAAGTGGACGTCCAGCGCCCTATGGGCGGTGGTTCCTCTTCGCCTCCCGCATCGTTGTCCATACCGTCAATGTCGGCGGAGTCGAAGTCAAGCATGTCGGTTGAGTCATCGACAGTGGCTCTTAAGTGGGTGGTGGGTGGGCGTCGAATTTCTTCATCGTCCGCATCCCAATCCTGTTGGCCATAATCTGGCCAGGGCTCTCCTGACAAAGAGAGAGACTTTAGTGAATTCAGAATCTCGCCGAAGGGCGAGTGCTGAAAGATATCTGCAGCGGTGAATTCCATGATCGGCGCCCAATTGGATTCGATTGGTAGGGGCGCGGATGGTTCGGGGTTTGGAAGAGAGTCCGGCACCTTGGGGTCATGGGCTGTGCAGAGGATTATGCTGGTGTTTGGCTCAATCGCCATCGAGACTGCAACCCCTGAGGCGGTGTCTAGCCACCCGTCCTCGATTGGCGCAGTTGGCTCCGAGCTAAGGGTCGGAGCTGATGCGGGCACGGCCTCTGGGGTACCGTCCGGCGGCAGAGCTAGGTCATACCCATCGTGACAGTGCAGCGTGCCCGGCTGTAGCTCGAATCCATCGAAGATCAAGTCCTCACGGGTGTTGGCCATGTAATTCAAACTTCCAAATCTGACCTGATGGCCAGGGGCGTAGCTTTCAATCTGCTCCAGATGGCCAAGCAAATTAGCCCGCAGTGCAAAGCCGCCGAATACGAAGATCTATCCGGGGAGAAAAGTCTCACCCTGGACTGCATCACTATCGATGATAGTAGGAGCCATCAAGCCTAAAGGTGACGACACAGAGGAACTCTCAATGAAAGCACCAATTTCGATGTCAAAACCGGCAGATCTCGGGTAGGGGGTCCCGAACTATGTGTCTAGGCCGGATGGTAACAGGAGGCAGGGGACACGAAGTTTTACCCAGGTTTGGGCCCTCTTGATGGAGGTAAAACCCTACGTCCTACTTGATTAATATTGATGATATGGGTGTTGCAAGAGTAGATCTACCACGAGATCAGAGAGGCTAAACCCTAGAAGCTAGCCTATGGTATGATTGTATGTTGTAGTTGTTGTGTCCTACGGACTAAAACTCTTCGGTTTATATAGACACCGGAGAGGGTTAGGGTTACACAAGGTCGGTTACAAAGGAAGAGATATCTATATACGTATTGCCTAGCTTGCCTTCCACGCCAAGTAGAGTCCCATCCGGACACGAGACGAAGTCTTCAATCTTGTATCTTCATAGTCTAACAGTCCGGCCAATGGAGATAGTCCGGCTGTCCGGAGACCCCCTAATCCAGGACTCCCACAGTAGCCACCATATATGCTAGTGCTTGCTGCAGCTCCACCTCATACCTTTTACCTACCCATCAGCCTAAATAGTCTTGATCGTGAGGGTGTGAGATTGCTGAGTCCCCGTGACTCACAGATTACTTCCAAAATCAGATGCAGGTGCCGATGATACCGTTCCAGGGGATGCGACTGAACTCAAGTGGGAGTTCGATGAGGACTCAAGACGTTACTACATTTCCTTTTGAGACGATCAGTAGTGGAGCCTAGTTCGGGCGATCGGGGATCTTATGCATTTGGGGTTGTCTTTATTTTGGTTCCGTAGTCGGACCTTGATTGTATCTGGATGATTGTAATGCTATATTAATGTATTGTGTGAAGTGGCGATTGTAAGCCAACTAGGTACCTCTTTCTTATTCAGTACATGGGATGTGTAAAGATTACCCCTCTTGCGACATTGCCTACAATGCGATTTTGCCTCTAAGTCGTGCTCTGACACGTGGGAGATACAGCCGCATCGTGGGTGTTACAAGTTGGTAATCAGAGCCTTCCCCGACTTAGGAGCCCCCTGCTTAATCGAATCGCTGGCATTGTTGAGTCTAGAAAAATGTTTTGAGTCTTTTAGGATTATATATATCGGAGAGTAGGATTCTTTTTACTCCTCAGTCCCTTCGCCGCTGTGGTGAGGCATCCTGACGTAGAGTTTTGACTCTTCTCTTCTCAAATTTCACTAAAAAAATTAGGATCACGCGGGTATCTTGGAATCGTTTCGATGGTTTTGTGACGAGAACATTGTTCTTGGTGCCTCCTGACATTTAGGGGTTGTGGCAGTGTCCCGGGGAGTTGAGCTCCGAGGTGTTGCCGTCACAATTTTATCATTGCAGTTCTGGAATACTTGAGTTTCGCCAACATCGAAAATCTCCTTTATGCAGTTGTTGGTGAGATAACCTCGACGCCACCCAGTACTGGGGCGGGAGTTCAGGAGTATTGCCATAACTCGTATAACAAATGTTTTTCGAAGGTTGAGGTAAATGATTTCCGAAGGTTTCTTGGTTATGTGTTGAAGGATGGATATAGCTGGATGTAGGATTTGCTAGTTTTGGGTGAGATATTATGCTTCCCCTGTATCCCCAACACCTGATTGCATAACCGGAAAATTTCAGGAGTTTCATAGGTGGGAATTCTTGTAGCTCTAGTATTTCTTCCGCGGATATTTGGTTTGTGATTGGGCAATCCTCACCAAGTATTTGTTCATGTCCGTACCTTGTTGTTTTATTCATCTACCTCTATCTAAGTGGCTTCTCAATTTATGGAAGTGTGACCATTTAATTTGGAATTCATTCGCTTATTCTTGTTCGAATGTTAAGGCTATATGTTGCAATTTCGATCCATTTGATTCAGCTTGAATATATGTCTTTCAAGATGCTAACGGATGTCACCCTCTTCAGGATGGCTCCTCCAACACGTCAGAATCCGGAACCACCGCCACCAACTCCACCTCCAGAGGCATGGCAAGCTATGATGGCCGCTACCAACGCCAACACGCAGCTGATTATGCAACTCTTGCAAGAGCGCAACCAACAATCAAACCCAGTTTGCTACCCTCAACCAATTCCTCGCAAACCAGCCAAAGACCTTCAGTAACTGTGTTGAGGCCACAGATGCTGATGATTGGCTCGTGGATATCTACAAACACTTCGAGTGCAGCAACGTCAGGCCTGAGGACTTTGTCAAGTTTGCCTCGTTCCAACTCAAAGACCAAGCTGCTGAGTGGTATCAGCAACACAAAGATTCTAGAGGAGGTCGTGTGATTACCTGGGATGATTTCCGCCAAGACTTCAGAGCTCACCACATCCCTCGGAGTGTTGTTGAGAGCAAGCGTGAGGAGTTTCGCAAACGAGAAGAGCATGATTTATCAGTTTAGAGGTGGCCTCAGAGAAGTTCTGCAACTAGCTCTTGTGCCTTTTGAGCCGAAAAAGTATGATGAGTTCTACAATATGGCACTAAAGCAAGAGGCTGCTCAGCTCAAGTGCGATGCTTCCAAGAAGAGAGTCAAGGATGCAACTCCTTCTTCTTCCTCAACTCAAGTGGCAGCTAAGCAGCAAAAGTATTGGTTGCCTCCTCCTCCTCCATTCCGTCAGCCTTATCAGCAGAAGAGCAAAGGTGGCAATGGATCTTCCCCCCCCCCCCACCCAGGCCTTTAGAAAAAGACTTCGTCTCATGCTCCAAGGTCAAGTGCTCCGTATCACCATCCGCTCTAAGAGGTCACGTGCAACAAGTGTTAGCAGAAGGGTCACTATTCAAACAAATGCTTCAACCAGAGGCGTCTTCCTCCTCCTCCTCCAGTGAGATCTTCTAGCAATGCAGGGGTCAAGCATAATCCCAAGTTTGCAAAGGTCAACATGATGAACGCAGCTCAGGCAAAGGACTCGTCAGAAGTGATCATGGGTAACCTTCCTGTTAATGATATTCCTGCAAAAGTTCTTTTTGACACTGGTGCATCGCATTGTTTCATCCCAAGACCATTTGCTTCAAAGCATGAGTTGGCTTTCCAAGTTTTGCCTAGTCCGTTAGCAGTTGTATCTCCGGGTAAATGCATGAACGCTAACTCCATGGTTGCAGATGTTACTATCACGATGGGCGATTATAAGTTTCTGTCTTCTCCTAATGTTCTTGGTGACTCGGATATTGATCTTATTCTCGGAATGGGCTGGCTTTCTAAGCACAAGGCTCAGCTTGATTGTTCTCCCAGGCAGATTCAATTTACACACTCGTCTGAGGATGTGATCATTTTTGCCACTCGTGATGATACCATTCGACTGTTTTCTCTCAATGAGAAGGGCGAGTTGGATGCCATCTCTCAGATTCCAGTCATTTGTGAATATCAAGACATCTTTCCAGAAGAGCTTCCAGGAATGCCTCCTCACCGGCCAGTTGAATTCGTCATTGATCTTGAGCCTGGCACGGAACCTTTTTGCAAACGTCCTTACAAGCTTGGACCAGAAGAGTTGAAGGAGCTGAAGAAACAACTCGATATTCAAGAGCGTATGGGTCTCATCCGACCAAGTTCTTCTCCATGGGGTTGTGGTGTTCTTTTTGTCAAGAAGAAGGATGGAACAGACCGACTTTGTGTCGACTACCGTCCATTGAACAAGAAGACCATAAAGAACAAGTACCCACTTCCCAACATCAACGAGCTTTTCGAACAACTCAAAGGTGCTCAAGTATTATCCAAGCTTGACCTCCGTATGGGCTATCATCAGATTCGCATTCGTGAACAAGACATCCCCAAGACAACATTCGGGACAAGCTATGGTTCATATGAATACATTGTCATGTCTTTCGGCCTTGTCAACGCTCCTCCAATTTTCTCTCGCATGATGAACTTCATCTTCAACCCCTACACAAATGACTTCGTCTTGGTCTATCTCGATGACATTTTGGTCTTTGAGGATCATGCCAAGCACTTGAGATTGGTGCTGGACAAACTCAGAGAACATCAGTTCTACGCGAAGTTTTCAAAGTGCGGGTTTTGGCTTGATGAGGTTCTCTACCTTGGGCATATCATCTCAGCCAAGGGCATAGCTGTTGATCCTGAGAAGGTGTCTGCAATTGTGAATTGGGAACCGCCTCAGAATGTGAAGCAACTCCGCAGCTTCCTTGGGCTCGCAAGCTATTGTCGAAGGTTCGTTGAGAATTTCTCTAAGATCGTGAAGCCTCTTTCCAACCTCCTCTAGAAGCATGTGAAGTATGTCTGGATGCCTCAATGTGACATCGCTTTCAACACCCTCAAAGAGAAGTTAGTCACAACTCCAGTTCTGACTCCTCCTGATGAATCCAAACCATTCGAAGTTTTCTGTGATGCTTCCCTTCAAGGTCTCCGTGCTATGTTAATGCAAGAGAAGAAAGTTGTCGCCTATACCTCTCGCCATTTGAAGCCCAACGAAAAGAACTACCCCACTCATGACCTCGAGTTGGCGGCAGTTGTCCATGCTCTTTTAACATGGAGACATCTCTTGTTGGGAAGGAAAGTGGACATCTTCACTGATCATAAGAGCCTCAAGTACATCTTCACTCAGCCCAACCTCAACCTCAGGCAGACTCGTTGGGTCGAAATGATTCAAGAGTATAATCCGAGTATTGAATATACCCCAGGCAAGGCCAATGTCATTGCTGACGCTTTGAGCAGGAAGGCTTACTGCAATAGTTTGATTCTCAAGCCCTACCAACCAGAGCTTTGTGAAGCTTTCTGCAAACTTAATCTCCAATTTGTTCCTCAAGGATTCCTTGCCAACCTCCAAGTCTCTCCTACTTTGGAAGATCAGATTCGTGAGGCTCAACTTCTTGATGCTATGGTGAAGAAGGTGAAGATTGGGATTGCCAAGAACCAACCCAAGTACAAGTGCTATCGTATTGATGACAAGGATACTCTATTCTTCGAGGATCGCATTGTTGTTCCTAAGGGTGGCCTTCATAAAGTCATTATGAACGAGGCTCACAATTCACTCCTGTCTATTCATCCTGGAAGTACAAAGATGTACCATGACCTCAAGCAGTCGTATTGGTGGACTCGAATGAAGCGCGAGATTGCTCAGTTCGTGAATGAATGTGATGTCTGCAGAAGAGTGAAAGCAGAACACCAACGACCAGCTAGTCTCCCCCAACCTCTTGCCATTCCAGAATGGAAGTTTGACCATATTGAGATGGACTTCGTGACTGGATTTCCCAAGTCCAAGCGTGGCAATGATGTTATCTTCATTGTCATCGACAAGCTCACTAAAGTGGCTCATTTTCTTCCTATCAAAGAATCTATCACAGCAGCTCAGTTGGCAGAGCTATATACCTCCAGGATTGTCTCTTTGCACGGCATTCCGCAATTGATATCTTTAGATCATGGAAGCATCTTTACCTCTAAGTTCTGGGATTCTTTTCAGAAGGCCATGGGCACTAACATTCGCTTCAGCACAGCCTTTCATCCTCAAACTAGTGGCCAAGTCAAGCGAGTCAATCAAATTCTTGAAGATATGCTCAGGGCATGTGTCATTTCCTTCGGTATAAAGTGGGAAGATTGTCTTCCATATGCCGAGTTCTCCTACAACAACAGCTTCCAAGCGAGTTCGGGCAAGGCCCCATTCGAGATTCTCTATGGCAGAAAGTGTCGTACTCCTCTTAACTGGTCAAAGACTGGTGAACGCCAACTTCTTGGCAATGACTTGATCACAGAGGCTAAAGAAATGTGCAAAGTCATTCGTCAAAATCTCAAAGCCGCACAATCGCGCCGGAAGAGTTACTATGATAGCAAACATCGTGACTTGGCTTTCGAGATCGGAGACCATGTCTACCTCCGCGTCTCTCCAATGAAAGGTCCTCGTTGCTTCGGTATCAAAGGGAAACTTGCCCCTAGATACGTGGGTCCTTTCAAGATCATTGGCAAAAGAGGCGATCTCGCCTATCAACTTGAGCATCCGTCCAACTTTGCAAACGTGCACGACGTGTTTCACGTGTCTCAGCTTCGCAAGTGTTTCAAGACTCCTGACCGCACCATCAACTTTGAAGAGATTGATCTCCAAGAAGACTTGTCTTATCATGAGCATCATGTTGCTATTCTTGAAGAAACTGAGCGCAAGACTCGCAACAAGTCTATCAAATTCCTGAAAGTGAAGTGGTCACATCATTCCGACCGTGAAGCCACCTGGGAACGCGAGGACCACCTCCGTTCTGAATATCCGGAGTTTTTCTAGCCCAAGATCTCGGGACGAGATCATTTTGTAGTGGTGGAGTGTTGTAATGCCCCGTATGTACCTTGTCATATTTGTATTCCAACTCTTGCCATTTTCGGCACTAAGTTATGATATTCCTCGTTGTTGGGTTTTGTCTTCTTTTTGCTTTTGTCCATGTCATGCATCTCATATCATGTCATTATGTGCATCGCATTTGCATACGTGTTCATCTCATGCATCCGAGCATTTTCCCCGTTGTCTATTTTGCATTCCGGCACTCCTATGTCCTCCGGTGTCCCCTTTTACCTCTTTTCGTGTGCGGGTGTTAAACATTCTCGGATTGGACCGAGACTTGCCAAGCGGCCTTGGTATACCACCGGTAGACCGCCTGTCAAGTTTCGTGCCATTTGGACTTCGTTTGATACTCCAACGGTTAACCGAGGAACCATAAAGGCCTCGTGTGTGTTGCAGCCCAACACCCTTTTCAAAGTGGCCCAAAACCCACCTAAACCCCCTCCATCCTCTCGGTCATTCGATCATGATTGCATGGCCAAAAACCGCACTCCATTTGGAGTCTCCTAGCTCCTTTTATGTACAAATAGGCCTCCCCCTCCTGCTTTTTCGGGTCCAAACCCTAGCTCCTTTTCCCCTCTCCGCCGCCGGACGAAATTCACCAGCCGGACGTTTCCGATCCTCCACCGCCACCACGTGTCGCCCACTGGTTCGCCGAGCCGCGCGCCCACATCGCCGCATCTGCCCGCGCGCCGGCCCATTTTGGGCTTTGCCATGCCATCTTTACAGGGGTGTATGCCATGTATTTTTGTGATCATTGTGGTGACTAGCACAAGCATACAAAGTAGCTCTCGTGATGTTGCTGATTTCAGGGACTTAGAATTCTTCCAAGTCATTTCCCTGATGTTATTTTTATGCCATGTATTCATGTTGCTACAGAGTGATCCATGCCTCTTTTGAGCATGTTCAGTAAGGATGATTTTGAGATATTGTTATGTTATATCCATCCATGTCTTTGTTTGCAATTATGGAGTACCCTAGCATGACTCAATCTTTCTCTACTTTTCCTATAAGATGTTCCTGGCAGATTGTTTACGTGTTAACCAATTTTGCCGAGGTTGTTGTAGTTGATCCATGCATGCTATGAGAGTGTTCTTGCCATGGTTAGCTTATTGATCATGTCTTCTTGCTGGGTGTATGCTTAGTTTTTCATGCAATGCCTTGTGGTGAGTGCATCGAGCTCGCAAACATGCCTACGTAACTATGTTTATGCCATGTCCAGTTTTCTGGTAAGTCTGAATCTGTTAACGAAACTTGCTATGTTTACATGGGTGCCATTGTATCTTCTGATCCTTTTTTGCTTATGCTCGGTAAGGGACTTTTGTTATATGAGTTGAGTAGTTTCATGCCATGCCTTGCATTGCCATGATATGTTCGTGTAGCATGTTGTTATCTTGCTCTAAACATTGCTCCTTGATGTTAAATCCTGACATGTTGTTTTCACTAAGTCTGTGAACCTGATATCTTTTGCACTTTTTCCATGCCTGTTTGAGCCTGCTATTTTGTGATTTAGCCATAGCTCAGTGTTCATCTTTTGTCAAGCACCTTGAGTAGATCATTGCCATGTGTTTTGTTGCTATGTTAGAGTGCAGTAGCTTATTTTATTGATGTATTTTAGATGGCATCGTGTTGTTAATCGCAGATTAGTGCCATTATTGTTTTGCTTGCCATTTGCAAACCGTGCATCCGTTTCCGGTGATCTTTATATCGATTTCGACCAAAATCAACTCATATTTCCAATGGCGCTCTTGGTTTGCCAAGTTGAGGCCTGGTTCAATCTTTTCCTTCCAAATCATGCATATGCATTGCATATCACATCCCGCATATCATGCCATGTTTTGCATCATGTTGCTTGCGCATTGCACCATGGTTGATAGTGGTTCCCTTTGCTTGTGTTCTTGCTTTGGGTATAGCCGGGAGACGAGTACATGATTAAGGAACCCGTTGAGTATGCTTACGAGGATCAAGTTTACATCAACTCGGAGAACTTTGCAGGCAAGATGACCATGCCCTCGAAATCACTTCTATCTTTGCTTGCTAGTTGCTCGCTCTTTTGCTATGCCTATGCCGCGATACCTACCACATGCTTTATCATGCCTCCCATATTGCCATGTCAAACCTCTAACCCACCTTGTCCTATCAAACTGTTGTTTGGCTATGTAACCGCTTTGCTCAGCCCCTCTTATAGCATTGCTAGTTGCAGGTGAAGAGTGGAGTTTGTTTCTTGTTGGAACATGATGATTGTTGGGATATCATTATTATAATTTATTTACTTAATGCACCTATATAATTGGTAAAGGGTGGAAGGCTCGGCCTTATGCCTGGTGTTTTGTTCCACTCTTGCCGCCCTAGTTTATGTCATACCGGTGTTATGTTCCTTGATTTTGCGTTCCTTACACGGTTGGGTTATAATGGGAACCCCTTGATAGTTCGCCTTGAATAAAACTCCTCCAGCAAGGCCCAACATTGGTTTTACCATTTGCCACCTAGCCCTTTTTCCCTTGGGTTCCGTGGACTCAAGGGTCATCTTTATTTTAAACCCCTCGGGCCAGTGCTCCTCTGAGTGTTGGTCCAACCTGTCAGCTGCCGGTGGCCACCAGGGGCAACTCTGGGCTGGCCTACCGGAACCTTGGACAATCCGGTGTGCCCTGAGAACGAGATATGTGCAGATCCTATCAGGATTTATCGGCACATTCGGGTGGCTTTGCTAGTTTAGTTTTACCATTGTCGAGATGTCTTGTAACCGGGATTCCGAGTCTGATCGGGCCGTCCTGGGAGAAGGAATATCCTTCATTGACCATGAGAGCTTGTGATGGGCTAAGTTGGGACACCCCTGTAGGGTTTTGAACTTTTGAAAGCCGTGCCCGCGGTTATGGGCAGATGGGAATTTGTTAATGTCTGGTTGTAGAAAACCTAAAACTTAACTTAATTAAAATGGATCAACAGCGTGTGTAGCCGTGATGGTCTCTTTTCGGCGGATTCCGGGAAGAGAACATGGTCTCGTATTATGCTTGAACGTAAGTAGTCTAGGATCACTTCTTGATCATAGATTCTCGAACGTGCTTTGCCTTCTCTTCTCGCTCTCATTTGCGTAAGGTAGCCACCATATATGCTAGTGCTTGCTGCAGCTCCACCTCATACCTTTTACCTACCCATAAGCTTAAATAGTCTTGATCACGAGGGTGTGAGATTGTTGAGTCCCCATGACTCACAGATTACTTCCCAAAACCAGATGCAGGTGCCGATGATACCGTTCCAGGGGATGCGACTGAACTCAAGTGGGAGTTTGATGAGGACTCAGGACGTTACTATGTTTCCTTTCCAAACGATCAGTAGTGGAGCCCAGTTGGGGCGATCAGGGATCTTATGCATTTGGGGTTGTCTTTATTTTGGTTCTGTAGTCGGACCTTGATTGTATCTGGATGATAGTAATGCTATATTTATGTATTGTGTGAAGTGGCGATTGTAAGCCAACTAGGTACCTCTTTCTTATTCAGTACATGGGATGTGTAAAGATTACCCCTCTTGCGACATTGCGTACAATGCGGTTATGCCTCTAAGTCGTGCTCCGACACGTGGGAGATATAGCCGCATCGTGGGTGTTACACAACGCCAGCTACGAGGAGCCACCTTCACCCCATCACTTCAACAAGCGTGAAGTTGTTGAAGATTCTACAGGCTCAACCCAGATCGTTTTGTCAAAATAAGAGATGTAGCAACACCTGAGGAAAACTCAGAAGACTGCATGAGGCACAAGCACGACTACCAAGTCCGAGAACCCCTAGGGTAGGATGAGTCGTGTACCCCCATATGTGTAGTCGAGTCCATGTGATGGTTCGAATGGAACAACGTTCTGTGTTGCTTGTTTTTATTTGTTTGTGTTTTGATATAAGTCGGACATTTGCCCTAGGCAGCTTGTACGCGACTATATCACCTATCATGTCTTAATGGAATTATGTGTGGCCTTTACGACACTTGTTTGTTTACACTTGCACCATAAAACCCCCTTTAGGCATCCCCCTTCTATGCTACTTCTCCCTCTCATCTCTGAAGATCAGCAAGACAAAATGCACTAAGGATTCCACCTCGGCAAGCAACTAACACTGAAGACTTTTGCTACAGCCTCCTCGACCAGGTGCAATCCCGTAGTATTACCCCTCATGACTGGAAACCCCATCCCTAGACCCTTTGAGACTTCACGAGATACCCTAGCTCGAGTCCTTAACCATGTGCTTAACCCACAGAATTGCAAGAGGAACAGTTAAGCCTCTGTAAACCTTGCACAGCACTGGGTTCATTATGGAACTAGCAGACATAGTGAACAAGCACGTTATCATCCTAATATAGCACCAGAACTGACGATGCCATAGGGAAGACCAGTTTAAGGATAAAGGAACAGAGGACAAATGACTTGATGAGTTTATATCAATGACTTTGAGGAATTATATGAGACTATTTGGTGGATTATGAATTTTTCATGTTGGCAGATGAACTTAGTGGGATCATGATTATGGAGTAGCATAACTTTCCTTACCCTTGATTAAACTGGATTTAGTAGGAAAATTATGATCGCAAGCTGGAATTCTTGGAATTATATGAATTTAACTTAGCCATGGGATATTGATAGGAGACAGTTAATATCACGTAAATGACTTCGGGGAAACATATAGGAATTCTCGTTGGACATGAGATTTGGATTTAAATAGGTGATCCTAGTTGAGTATAGGTGGTGAGTAAGTATACATGGTTCATTGTAAATTGGATTTAGAATGCTGATCTCAATCATGACACCATGTTTCTTAGAGGACAATAAACTAGGAGATTGGATTAATTGTCGGAGTTGATATAAGCTTGACCTTGGAGTTTACTTGACCATGGAAGTTGGTGGACTTACTATAGTAGAGACAGCCCTTTCAAGTATTTGGGGATTATATGGACTTTAGGAGATCATGTGGAACACCATAGACACTAGGATTTGTAGAGTTAAAGGATTATGTAGTGATTAATGGAAGTTAACGGGTTGTTGGAGTTGATTCATAGGAAGGAAACAAGATTTTGGAGTGGCATACGACGTGTTTCCTTAGGATAGAGATACACTAACATGGACCTTGGAAGAATAGGATGAGCACTTGGATTGTTGTGTTTTATTCCCGCTTGAAAGCTTGTATGCTCTGCCCATGGATTTTTAGGGGTATCCATACATATGAGTTTGGGGATCGTAGACATATATGATTTTGATAGACCTCCTGTCGGGAGTCACGAGAATATGGATCACATGAGTGATGATTGGATTTGACCTATACGAAATAATGCTTTCGGTAGTATAAGGTTATTTGTTTGAGGGACTAGATAGACAATTGGCATCTCAGGAATTGTGCTCAAGGATAAGATAAACGTTCACTCGCACCCTAGAATCCTTGAAACCCTTAAGCCCTACCAAGCTACAACATGG
The DNA here is from genome assembly GCF_003073215.2 of Triticum urartu. NCBI lineage: Eukaryota > Viridiplantae > Streptophyta > Magnoliopsida > Poales > Poaceae > Triticum > Triticum urartu. The sequence goes on along the minus strand of NC_053024.1, from coordinate 342,255,290 downwards.
TCGTATCATGACCATGGGTCTTGACTCTAGATCGAGAACACCTTGGGCCATACTCAACCGTTACCACCACCAATGCCCCAGCCTACCTTATGTACCCCATGAACAGAAACTTCATGGAGTACTTGGTCACGTTGGTTGTCACTTTTACTTGGTGACCTACTCGTCTAACTGAAGATGGAAGAAGAATCATTCAGCTGGTTAGGAAACATGTGAAGACCGCCATGCCAAGGAGGAAGAACTATCGTCAAGGAGTGAACTTTCTCGTGGAAGACCATGTGTATCTACAAGCCACTTCTCTCAAGGGAACCAAGCATTTCCATGTTAAAGGGAAGCTCACACCAAGATTTATCGGCCCTCTCCAAGATCACTGCAAGACGAAGAATAGACAGCTACCAGCTAGAGTTACCACATGAGTCACCCACTGTGCACAACATTTTTCCACACAACACCACTCCGAAAATGTTTCCAACTTCCTAACTAGTCTGGTCTCTACAAGGACATCGATCACCGAGCCATCGACCTCCAGCCCAATATGACCTATGCGAGAGACCCCAATTGCAACCTAGACCAAGCAGGACGTCATACACGAAGCCACGCCATTGAGTACTTCAAGGTTCAATGAAACACCACTCGGAAGCACAAGCAGTATGAGGACGTGAAGACTACCCCAGGTCTAGTTTTTGTATTCCTTTCCACGCCTAGTTTGGGAATCTCGGGGACGAGATTCTTGTAAGGGGGTAGGTCTATCACACCCTGATTTTCATGCCACAACACTTAAGCTAATAAATCATGATAAAGTGTGGTTTGACAAAAACTTTTGCATTTTTGGCTTTTATTTTTGAGTTGGTTTTCTCTTTGTGTTTTTCAAGTGCTCTTTAAAGTCAACACAACTCCACCTTCTATACATCATCTCCTTGCCCCAAGCTTCTGCCCAATGATCATGCCATGTGTATAGAGAAATATAGTATTTTCTTACAGAAATAATTTGGCCAAAAAGTATTTTCTAAAATTAGTTTTCCAAAACCCCCTGAATTGAGGTTTGCACTGCAAGTACTTGATTTGGGGTGTGAAAAATCTTTCAAAAGGTATATTTGAATCCTATTAGATATAGGACTCCCATAAACCACAAAAATATAATTTTAAAAGTTATTTTCCTATTTTATCTAAAAGCTTTTTCTTAAGGCCAAAAATGGTCTTTAATAGGGAAAAATTATTTATTGTTTCAAAAATATTTGACAAAAATCAGGGAAACTCAGTGGACATATATTTTCCATATATAAGAGTTTCAACACATGGTCATGTTCAAAATATTGGACAAAAACTCCAAAAACCTTTTATGCCCATTTCAAGGATTTGAAATATTTCTACAGGAAATATTTTCATAAAAATCCAGGCAAAATCCAGCAAGTCAAAAATGCATATTGTGATCACCTTGCAAAGCCTCATATCAATCAAGGTCATTTTGGCTCACCAAAACGCGCCAAAACCCTCTCTGACCAGGATCAAATTTGAACAACTTTGTACTACCAACTTTCTCTCCTTGACCCCAACTTTTGTGAGCATGTTCACATCACCAAATGAGGCCACTAAACCAAGTGGTGCATCAAGGGGGAGTGATGTGCTCAACTAGAGTGAAATGGAACATATAATTAGGGCCTTCCACCAATTTTGAGCTCATTTGGGAAAAGTTGCCAACGCAACTTTTGTAAACCCTAGCAATTAGCAGAAATGGAGTTCAAAGTTTTACCACAACCCCTCCTAGTCCCCTTCCACCTCCAGTAACAATGACAAATCCACAGCTCAATTATTGGAGGGGTAAAACCCCACTTTCTCTCTCTGGACAGCCCATTTCCCTCTCTCTCTCTCTCTCTCAACCCCACTCCTCTCCTACTGGCTCTCCAGGGCACCCAATGCCCCTCCCCTCCTCTTTACTCCCCCCTAGGGCAGCCAAACGTCAGTGGCCGTGCCCACAAGGCATATAAAATGCCATGGCATGCCATTTGCATGCTCCAGAGCGCCCTACAGTGCGGCCATGCACTGTAGCCACCCCCTGCCAACCACCTCTGGCCACCTTGGGCCTCCCCAGCACGCCCGACGATGCGCCACGGTGTCAGAGACACGGCAGCTGGTCGGCCCCCTCCTTCCTCTCTGTCTCCTGCCCCTGCTCGCACGCGCACCGGCCGCCCGACAGCTCCAGTGAGCGGCCTCACACGCGCGGCGCCTATGCCCTCCCCCTGCTCTCTCTCTCTCTCTCTTCACTCCCCTCTCCCTCGACCAACCCCACGAGCACCCCCCACACCTCGCTGCGAGCCCCCATGTCTCATAGGGACGGCAACGACCTCGCCGGCGCACTGGTCCACGATGGACCGTCGCCCGTCTATATAAGGCCTCCCTGGACCCTCCTCTCCTCACCACTCACCCCCTGCAGCTCCAAATCAACCCCCTGCACCCCCAGTTCATCTCCAGGAGCGCCCGAGCTCAAGATCGAGCTCGACCTCCGCCGCCTAGGGTCACCGTCGATCTCACGGTACAGACTTCCTTCGCCCCCATTCTTTCCCGATTTGGAGCCGCCTCACCTCGCTGACCCCTTTCCCTCTCCTTTCCGCGTTGTTTTTAGCCGGAGATGGCCGGTGCGACCACCTCCTGATGCGTCGCTGCCCTACCTCCTCGTCAACGGCGAACTAGGCAGCTCCGGCGATGTCGACCACCCCCACCTGAACAGCGACTCGACGCTGAGTCCAGCCGTGCCATCAGTTCACCCCACCGTGCCCGGAAACGTCGCCGGTGAGCTCGCTGGCCCTCTGTCGCGGGGTTAGGGATGACAGGAAGGCCCCACCTTTCAGCCTCTCCTCTCCATCGCCCCTCTCTCGCTCGATGACGCCTGGGCCCCGCCCGTCAGGTTTAAACCTGGCGCGCGTGCGTGCACCAGTGCCCTGGGCCGCCTCTCTGGCTGGGCCTGCTGCGCTGCGGCTGTTCTAGCCCAGCATGCATAGTGCCCCTTCTCCTTTTTCTTTTTTGTCAAACTTGTAAGAATTCCATAGGATTAAATATTAATCCAAATGCAATAATTCCAATTCCTAAAATCTTGTAAAAAATCCCACCTATTTAATGGTATAACTTTTACTCATTCCCAAACAACTTTTATGTACTATTCATATTCAAATTCAAATTTCAATATGTTTAAACCCCTCTGAAAATCCATTTCTCCTATTCTGCCACTCCAAGACCAAAACTAGGAATTTTCCCCTTCTTATGTAGCGACCCAACCCGAATGGATCAAGTCTCTGTGCTTAAGTGTCATCCCTGGATCGGTATGCTGACACACACAATACTCGAGGATTTATAACAGAGGTAAATCACATGTGTAAAGTAACGTAAATACTATTACCTCAATCCAAACAGCGGAATTAACAAGGTTGTGGATTCCCATTAACACCAACGGTAAAGTTGAGTGTAGAAATCGTAACCCTAACGTATCACTTACTCGTCGTAAGATAAACCTGCAAAATGAGACATTGCAGCCACAAAGGGTCAGTACATTGAATGTACTGGCAAATTCACACCATAGAGAATGATGAACAATGGCTATCACTACATGCATATTTGGCTGGTGGAAAAGCTCTATGGTTATAAGGTTTTTGCGAAAAGCCAATTTTTCCCTACTGCAAAGGAATAAATTTATTTAACTATCATGGTGGTTGTTGAACATTGAGAATGGTTGACAGCATTCTCAATCCCAATTAAGTAACATCATTAAACCCAACAAAATTAATTTAAAGTAACATGATGAGATTCACGTGATAATCCAAGTACTAGATACTCAAAACGTCCATAACTGGGGACACGGCTAATCATGATTAGTTTATACACTCTGCAGAGGTTTGCGCACTTTTCCCCACAAGACTCGATCACCTCCATTTGGTTTCTCGCACTACATGGTGTTTGAGAAGACGGATGACCGAGACATAGTCTTTCAGAAGCGCTAGCACCTTACGATGGATAGACCGTTACACCTACTTTCCCCTACATCTGCTAGTCTACCCTGTAAGAGTTCACACAACTTAATCAACTATGCTAGAGCCCATAATAGCTTGTGGATGCACACGGAAGTTTCTAGTATGAAAAATCTCATGAACCCTTTGAGCCTGGGTGGCGGTCCATAAAAAAACAGGCAATCCTGGTCTACCCAGGTGCCTAGTCATGCAATCCTGAAATACCCACGTACCTCAATCCACCCAGATGTGTGTTTAAGTTGCCACCTTAAGTAAACCATTAATTAACAATCTCACATCTGTCATGAATACTCTCAAAACCCAATCCACGTCTACGAGCATAGAATGGCACTATAAGCATAACGTAATAGTAACTCCCAAGGTTTGAATGCAGGGCAATAGGTTCCTACCTCATTCTAACACCCCGGATATGACTTTCCCAATATGTACTCCAACTCTTGCCGTTTCCGGCGTTAAGTTATTTTATTTTCTCGGGTTCGGGTTTTTGTCTCCGTGTGTTGTTGTCGTTGTCATGCATCTCATATCATGTCATCATGTGCATTGCATTTGCATACGTGTTCATCTCATGCATCCGAGCATTTTCCCCGTTGTCCGTTTTGCATTCCGGCGCTTTGTTCTCCACCGGTGGTCATTTCTACCTTTCTTTCGTGTGTGGGGATTAAACATTTCCGGATTGGACCGACACTTGCCAAGCAGCCTTGGTTTTCTACCGGTAGACCGCCTGTCAAGTTTCGTACCATTTGGACTTCGTTTGATGCTCCAACAGTTAACCGAGGGACCGAAAAGGCCTCGTGTGTGTTGCAGCCCAACACCCCTCCAAGTTGGCCCAAAACCCACCAAAACCCTCTCCATCATCTAGAGCGTTTGATCACGATCGCGTGGCCAAAAACCGCACCTCATTTGGACTCTCCTAGCTCCCTCTACCTCTATATAAAGACCCCCTCCTCCAAATTCGCGAATCCCTTCTCCCAAACCCTAAAAATCGAATCTCCACTGCAGCCGGGCCTCGCCGCCGCCCCTCACCGCGGACGCCGCCACCGCGCCGCCGCACGGCTCCGGCCTCCTCCTCCTCTCCCTCGACGCCGTCCCCGCCTTCCACTCCGGCCGGCAAACTCCGACGAGCTCACTCCGGCCAACCTCGGGAAACGCGCCAGATCTGGATCTCGTCTAGGGTTGACTTTCTCCCGAAACCGTAGTTCATATTGCCATGTTCATCGTGCCGTAACTTTGCATCCATAACTCCGTTTTGGGCATATAGCATATCAAAATGTTCGTCTCAGAGAGTACATCATTTCATTCCATTGCATCATTTTCATTTGAGTTCATCTTGATGCCCGAAATGCTGTTAGAAGAGTGCTATTTGAGATAATTGTCAAATCTGCTGCTCCATTTAGATATTTATCATTTTTGCCATGTTTATTGTGTGCATGATATGCCCTGGTGCTCTACATATGTTTTGTTAAGGGTTTTGCCATCTTTCCAGAGGTGCAACCCATGTATTTTTGTGATGTGTGTGGTGACTAGCACAAGCTTGCAAAGTGAGGCACTTGTTAATGTTGATTTCATGGACTTAGCATTTCCACAAAGTCCTTGACCTGTTTATCTCATATGGCTATATGTTCATGTTGTTTCCTAATGATCCGTGCCTCTTTTGAGGATGATCAGTAAGGATGTTTAGTTAATATTGTAGTGCTCTATCCATCCATGTATTTGTTTGCAATTATGGAGCACCCTAGCTTGAGTCAATTGAGATCTACTTTTGTCATTTCGTGAATCTGGGCAGATTGTCTACTTGTTAGCGATTTTGCCGGTGATGTTGTAGTTGATCCGTGCATGCCATGGTATTGTTCTTGCCATGTCTAGCTTGTATTTTGTGTATTCTTGATGGGTGTATGCTTATATTGTCATGACTTGCTCTGTAGTGAGTGCATCGAGCTCGTAAACATGCCTACTTGATATCTGTTTTCAGCATGCTCTAGTTTTCACTAAGTCTGTGATCTGATTATGTTTTTGCCATGTTCACATGCTTGCAATTGTATTTTTTGATCCATTTTGGCTCAAGGTCACTAAGGGACTTTTGTTAAGCTTTTTGAGTAGCTCCATGCCATGTTTTACTTTGCCATGTTCAGGTCCTGTAGCATGTAGTTTTGTTGCTCCAAATAGTGTTATCTGATCAGAGATTCCAGACAAGTGTTAATTTCACTAAGTCTGAAATCTGTTTACCAAATGCATTTTTGCCATGCTTGTTTGAACCTGTTAATGGATGCATTGGCCGTAGCTCAGTGCTAGACTTTTGTTAAGCATCATGAATGAATTCCTGCCATGTATTTTTATGCCATGTTTTGGTTCTGTAGCATGTTCATCTCGTTGCATTTAGATGGCTACTTGCTGTAAATCGCAGAACGTGGTCATATTTGAATTGCTTGCCATTTCCAAACCGTAACTCCGATTCAGGCGTTCTTTATATCGTTTTCAAGCGATTTCATCTCATCTTTCCAGTGGCACACTTGGATTTCCAAGTTGAGGCCAGGTTCTTGCATCCCTTGTCAAATCTTGCATATGCATCCCGCATCGCATCCCGCATAGCATACCATCCTTGCATCATATTGTTTGAGCTTTGCACGTGGTTGATTGTGTCCTGGTTGCTTGTTTGTCTTGTTTGGGTAGATCTGGGAGACGAGTTAGCTAACGAGGAGCCCGTTGAGTTTGCTTTCGAGGATCCAGTGAACTCTAACAACTTTGCAGGCAAGATGATCATACCCTCGAAATCACTACTATCTTTGCTTTGCTAGATGCTCGCTCTTTTGCTATGCCTATGCTACGATGCCTACCACTTGCTTTCAAGCCTCCCAAATTGCCATGTCAAACCTCTAACCTACCATGTCCTAGCAAACCGTTGATTGGCTATGTTACCACTTTGCTCAGCCCCTCTTATAGCGTTGCTAGTTGCAGGTGAAGATTGGAGACCGTTCCTTGTTGGAACACTATTTACTTGTTGGGATATCATTATATTGCCATGTTATCTTAATGCATCTATATACTTGGTAAAGGGTGGAAGGCTCGGCCTCTCGCCTAGTGTTTTGTTCCACTCTTGCCGCCCTAGTGTCCGTCATATCGGTGTTATGTTCCCGGATTTTGCGTTCCTTACGCGGTTGGGTTATAATGGGAACCCCTTGATAGTTCGCCTTGATTAAAGCTTTTCCAGCAATGCCCAACCTTGGTTTTACCATTTGCCACCTAGCCTCTTTTTCCCTTGGGTTTCCGGAGCCCGAGGGTCATCTTATTTAAACCCCCCCGGGCCAGTGCTCCTCTGAGTGTTGGTCCGAACTGAGCTGCCTGCGGGGCCACCTCGGGGGAACTTGAGGGTTGTTTTACTCTTAGCCTGACCTATCTGAGTGTGCCCTGAGAATGAGATATGTGTAGCTCCTATCGGGATTTGTCGACACATCTGGGTGGTGTTGCTGGATTTGTTTTAACCTGTCGAAGTGTCTTGAAGAACCGAGGTTCCGAGTCTGATCGGAATGTCTCAGGAGGAGGTCTATTCCTTCGTTGACCGTAAGAGCTTGTCATGGGCTAAGTTGGGACTCCCCTGTAGGGATTTGAACTTTTGAAAGCCATGCCCGCGGTTATGGGCAAATGGGAATTTGTTAATGTCTGGTTGTAGATAACTTGAACCTTAACTTAATTAAAATGAATCAACAGTGTGAGTTGCCGTGATGGTCTCTTCTCAGCAGAGTCCGGGAAGTGAACACGGTGTTGGAGTAATGCTTGCCGCAGGTTGCCCCCTAGTTGTTCGACCGTGCTTTGCCTCCTCTTCTCGCTCTCTTTTGTGAATATGTTAGCCATCATATATGCTAGTCGCTTGCTGCAACTCCACATATTTTACACTGCCTTACCTATTAAGCTTAAATAGTCTTGATCGCGAGGGTGCGAAATTGCTGAGTCCCTATGGCTCACAGATTACTTCCAAACCAGATGCAGGGCCTGATGATTCCGCTCCAGGTGACGCGCTTGAGCTCAAGTGGGAGTTCGACGAGGACTCTCAACGATACTATGTTTCCTTTCCTAATGATCAGTAGTGGTGTCCAGTTGGGGTGATCGGGACCGTGTCGCATGTTGGGTTGTCTTTTATTTTGGCGCCGTAGTCGGGCCATGAGTGTTTGGATGATGTAATGTTATTTATGTACCTTGATTGACGTGGCGAGTGTAAGCCAACTATGATATCTCCCCTTTTATTATCTATATTACATGGGATGTTGTGAAGATTGCCTGACTTGCGACGTATGCCTTCAATGCGATTATGTCTCTAAGTCGTGCCTCGACACGTGGGAGCTATAGTCGCATCGAGGGTGTTACACTCATCAACTACTTCCCAAAACCCACATGTTATCAATCCTACTCATGCAATGTTTGAGGGTGAAACTAATGCATAAAAACTGGGTATGAAAGGGGATATGATCAAAGTGTGAACTTGCCTGAAATGTTGATGAAGATGATTCTCACTCAAAACTCTTCATAGTTCTACTCGTCACACTCCGGTCAATCTATCGTAAGCAAGCAATAGTAACCACACATAAGCAATCACTCAAAGATTGGAGAGAACAAAGAAAACAATTCAAAAAACATCAAAACCAAGCAAATAACTCTTGCAACATAAAACAATTTCTAACAGTACCAAAATTATGTGAATTTGGCCTGAGCAGAAAGTTTAGGTCAAGAGCTTCGATTTGCAAAAAGAATCAACTCAAACGGAGCTACGAAACTCAAGTTATGATCAAACGAAGTTTGAATGTGAATCTGAACAAAATTTGAAATTTCAAAATTTCAAAAAATTGATGTGACAGGTTCACTGGATAGGTGAAAACAAGACGAAGCTATAGGCGCTGGTTTCATCTAATTTGGATAAACGAGTGAAAAGTTATGGCTATTTGAAAAACCAGGGCCAAGCTGTTTTATGAAAGAAAAATAGCTGTGGTTAAGGTCTAAATTATAAATACTTTCGGCGTTCTGGGAACGGGGGTCCCCAGACTTGCCTGCCTGCGGCCTGCGGCGTGGCTCAAAGGGGGCCCAGCACGGCCCATCTTCATCAACACAGACCCAAGACCCTCGCGAGGGGCCAAGCCTCGCGGGGCGGACGACACGGAGCTTCCTCAGGCACGGCCTCATCAGGCTGGCTCACGAGGAGGCGGAGAGATCAAGGCGGGGTACCTCATGAGGTGCCCATGACGCAAGCCATGACGACCAAAGGCGCCAGGCGGGTGCCAGCCCGCGCAGTGTCCTCCTTTCCTCTTTGGTGCAAAGGGAACAAGCGCAGGCGAGAGCATCAAGCAAAGGCACCCATTTCGGTGCAACGAGACCAAGACTAGTCCAACGGCAGGGAGGAAGTCATTGTGGATCCCAAGCCAGCGTCACCACCAGAGCCTTTGGCAGGCGAGGACCAACTTTAGTCAGGATAAGTGTACCAGATGTTCCCCTTCAAAATGGCCAATTGTTGGCGCCCTTCCCGCTCAATATTTCGGAAGAGGCCCAGGGACTTTACCTATAAATAGGACTAGCCACCCCCAGGGTAGAGGGATGGGGATCGGAATCGGAGATAGGATCGAGAAGAGAGAGAGAGAGAGAGAGAGAGAGAGAGAAGGGTGACTGAACTCCTCCTAGCAGTTCATCCCCCCAGCCAAGAACAGACCCTCGCGAGGCTGTTCTTCCTTGTATTGGTCATCATCATCAGCCCAAGAGGCAATCCACCGTACCACACACTGGATTAGGGTATTACACCACAACGGTGGCCCGAACCAGTATAAACCCTGTGTCTCTTGTGCTGTTCTTTTCATAGCTTAGATCTTAGCGAGGCGGAGGGGTGCAGGTAGGTAGAAGGCGAAATCTCCGCGCGCACCCTAGTGTTCGAACCTCAAGGGTCTGCCGGAACGCAAAATCCGACATTTGGCGCGCCGGGTAGGGGTGCACCGGAATCCACCTTCTACCGCTTCGTGTCCCGTCGCGTCGTCATCACCATGTCCGGCGACCAGGCGGGAAACCCAAATCCATGGGCAGCGTGGCCCGCCCGCGCAGAGCCGCTCGCCTCGGGCGACCCCATGCCCCAGGCAGCTCACGGTCCGCAGGGCGCTGCGGGCTGTGGGCGACGCGGACAGGCTTCGACAGCTCCCACACCACGGCAGGCGCGGTCGGCAGCAAGGGCCTCCAATCACGCCGCGACCACGACACCGTACACCCGCCGGGAGCAGGCGAACTCGAGGGCCGCGCTCACGGTGGCCCGAGAGCTGCTGCAGTGCAGGCTGCTGGAGGGCGGCCGCGACGTGCTGCTGGAGCGGGTGGTAGAGCTCCTGGGCTTTGCCGCCTCGGGGGCTCACCCCTTCTGCACCCAGCTCCCATCTCAAGCCCAGGGCGGCCCGCGCGGGGGCTCCGCGCGCGCCCGCGGGCTCCAAGGCTACTCCAACGCCAGCGAAGCTGTCGGCACCGGACCGGCGGCGGTGCTGCCCCCGCTCCCGATCCGCGAAGAAGAAGGACTCGACGCGACCCATGGCCACGGTGGACAGCCGCGCTACCACCCCACGGTGGGCGCGTCAAGCAGGACTGCGTGGCACGCGGAGCACTACGGCGTGGCCTTCGGGATGACGGCGCCAGAAGAATACGTGCCCCTCATGATGGACCAAGGATACCCTCACGAGGGCGAACAAGGCTTGCTCCTCATCCCAAGCTGGGGGGACGAGGCGCCAGAAGCTGAGCCCTTCCAGGAGCCCCGGGACGGTCCCACTGGCCACGCTGGAGGCAACGATTATCGGGTACCACTAATTCCTCAGGAGTAGGCATACGCTAATCATGGATCGCAGGAGGTGCAGGTCACCACAGCGAGCAGCTGCCCCGCTCCCACAGTCTCCTACCCCTCGGGAGGAGGGCGCAGGGGGCTGCAGGAGAGGGGCCGAGATCCGACATCACCACCGCGGTGTTTGGAGCAAGGTGTTCTTAGGAGGTAGGCCCTCTGCTGGGGAGGTGCCTCAGGGCCTGCCCCTGGCGGAGGACCCGTGGTCATCGGGGGAACCGCTGGCGACCGCTCTACCCCATCGGCAGTGTCCTGGTTTCCGGTCGTCGTTGATGGCACTAGAGTGTCGCGCAAGGCGGGGCCCTCATCTGGCGATATGAAGTAAGGCTGGTACCTGTGAAGAAGGCCTAGTGCCTGTGAAGCTCGTCGCCCCGTGACACTCTCACGTAATAATGAGTGGGGTTGTACATGCCCCGGAGTCTCAGGGGTGCCGGCCTCAAGCCCTGGGGCTCCCTCCCACGCCCAGTGGCAGCACTTAGCTCTGTGCTGGTGAGAAGACGTCCAAAACTAGATTAGGTGCCGAACGCGGCCTTTTGTCTGCTTTCATTGCTTTTCCCTTTGGTTGTCACTTTCCCCCGCTAATTTAAGTTGGATTCGAATTTGAGATTTGCGTGTGTTCGGGGAAGGGGTGCTTAGTCTCGTTCGAGCAATTTCTCGCGTTTTGATTACCACTTCGCCTCATCTGCCTCCCCTCGTGAGCCCCTCGCGAGCCGGGTCAGGCCCAGCTTGCGCGCAGCCCAGACTGCCGCCACCGCGTCCTCTCAGGAGGGTTTTTTACTGCAGATCCTACAGATTCGATCAGAGAACACTCGGGACACCACAGCCTCCCACAGGCTACCTCAGGGCCCGCACGGGACAAAGGTAAACTAGCCGACCAGCGCGTCGCTTAAGCCAACCACTTGGCGCGGGCGCATGGGCAATGTAACGTCTACTAATACGATGAACACAAGTTTTACATGAGGGGCCCCCCTCCAAAATGCTCTCATAGCCATCAGGCCAAAACCTGAGTTCTATTCATGCAGGGTAAGGAAGCAGGAACAATGCACAATCAGTCAGATAAATCCCCCAATGCGTCCTCAGGAGCCCCACCCGAACCGTTGCTGGCGTCGCTGGACTCGCCATCGCTGCCTGCGTCGCCGCCGGCGGCGGCAGGGCCGTTCACCACACCGCCCTCATCGGCAGCCACGATCATGCCGTCGTTGTCTGAAGCGAAGGCCCTGACAAGAGCATCCACATTGTCTTCCACCCAGTGCGCCAGGTCGTCTCGGACGGCCTAGGGGACTGGGGCGATGGCGGCGTCGAAATCGAAGTGGGGATCCATGTTCCGAAGATGGCTGAAGACGCGAGAAAAGGTGCGCCCAGGCAGGGCGCGGCTCCTCTCCTCCACCAACCTGTCAGCACTGACCGACCGCGCCTCTAGCTGTGTCACCACGTCAGTGAAGAACTGAAGTTTGCCGGCGTAGTTGACTGCGTGCGGTTCACCAACAGCCGCCTCACAGATGTTGCCCAAGGCTGTGTTGGCTCTCTCTCGGAACTTGGAGAGCATGGGGCCGTGCTCATGCTCCAGGATCCGCCGCTGACGTATCTCGTCCGCATTTTGGCACGCGACGACCTCAGACTCCTCCACCCGCTGGCGAAGAAGGAGCACCTCGGCCTGGGAGGTGGTTGACTCCCCTTGCGCTACCTCAAGGGCGGCCCGAAAAGCATCGGTCGGCCGCGTCGCTTCCTCCAGCTTGGCCCTCAAGGCAGCAGTCCTACCTTCAGCCTCGGCCCGGATCAACCCCAGCTTCTCCTCGAACTCGTTCTCGAGGTTCAAGCGCTCCATCGCCACCCGACGTCCGACCTCCTCCAGGACACGGGCTTCCCGTGTAGCGACATCATCCTCCACCTGCGTCACCAAGCGCTCCCTCGTCTCCAGACGCTCGTACTTGCGGGTACGTTCGGCGGCTTCCAGCGTCAGCGCCTCCTCATGCTTCTGGAGCTCTGCTGGGTCGCCAAAGGCCACCTTCATCAACGCGAGGGCTGCCTCGCGCAGCTCCACTTGCTCCTCAGTGAGTGGTACCAGGCCAGGAGCTCCCGAGCCCGCTCCTCCGCCGCCTCTCGCCGCCGGTCAGCTTCCCGGGCCTCCTCAGCGGCCCAAGATCGGGCCTCCCGAGAGGCCACCAGCAACGCCTTGGCCTCTGCATCGTCAAGATCGTGCTGACGGCTCGCAAGGGCGATGGCGCCCTCCAGCTCGTGCCTCTCTGCAGCCAGGCGCAGGCCCTCGGCCTCAAGGCGCGTGTCTTCATTAGCAAGCTCCTCACCAAGCAGGCTCACCGCGTCAGCCGACCTCCGAAGGAATCCTTGGCAAAGAGCGCAACGCTCCCAGGCGCGCTCGAGCACGTCTTCCACACCATCATCTGCCCCCAAGCAAGCGCCGGGGGCCACGAATCAGCACTCCCCCTCCGGGCAGGGGGCTGGGGCTGGCACCCTCACGACGGCCGGGCACGCCACGCCAAAAGCCCGGCCTGGAGCCAGCTCGTCCCTAGATGAAGAGCGCAGGGAGCGCCTCAGCCAATCCCAGTCCATGACTAGGCGAGAAGCCCACGGCAGTCTGACTATGCCACGAGAAGGCCCGCGAAGGAGGATCGCGAGGTGCGCAGGGCCACGATGCGCCTCGGGACGGTTCGCCTCTCCGGTCGCCCTCACCACAAGGGCTCTGCTGCTCGGAGCGCTTGAGGACGGTGGAGGGGGCGAAGCCAAGGGGGACGGCACCTCAGCCATCTCCGCGAGCTCGGCTGGAAGGGGCCTGCGGAGTAAGGATCAGTAAAGGCAACAGAAGGATTTGGAGCTGGGAAAGGAGAAGGCTTACTCATTAGTGGCGAAGTACTTCCTACGATTCAGCAGGCGACAAGGGTAATCATCGCCCAGGGCCTCCCTTCTCTTCCGGAGGGCCTCAAAGTCCACGCGGAAGCGGCCCAAGAGTTGAGCGCAGGGATCAACCTGCGACGAAGACGGAGCGTGAAGGTGATCCGCGTCAGGGGCGCCTGCCTGATGCGCGCTGCCAATTGCCTCGCCAAGAGAAGCGGCTGGAGCCTCAGGGGCCTCAGTCGCAGGCGCTGAGGGCAGCTGCTTGCCACCCTTAGCCTCAGCGGCACGGGCCCCGAGAGCTGCTCCCTCATGAGCATCGCCCGGCGCTGTCACCCCGCCGGGAGCCCCCTCGGCCTCTGGCGCCTCATGCCTCCCTGCTCCGCCACTTGAGGAAGAGTCGCCTTGGCCGACTGGAAGGACAGTCACCGTCACTGGGTTCTCGCGAGACCCCCGGAGGCCGGCGGGGCGCGGCCCCCACTCATCAAAGATAGGCATCTGATTCACAAAATCACCCCTATTCTGGCAGAGGTACAGCAAGGCCCCTCCCTACTGGATGCTGCCAGGGTTGGGGTCCCCAGTCAGGATCAAGAGCACTGTCTGCAGCACTTCAGGCATCAGGTCCTCTTCCTGGATCCTCATACGATCATCACACCCGCTGAAGGCCCACATCCGGCGGGAGTGGCGTTGGAGAGGATCAATGCGGAGAAGCAGGAACTCCTTCACCACCTTGGGCGCTGTCACGCCAAGCGACCTCAAGAACGTGAAGCGGTGCCAGACGAAGACGAGCCGGGGGCTCTCAAGCGTCTCCTGGCCGCAGCCCGAATTGGGGACAGCAGGCGAAGTTGGCTCCGATAGCAAGGGGCTGGGCACCCCTGCATCCACATACAGCCACCGCTCGCGGAACCCAGCCGCGGGCAGAGGGAGCCTGAAGTCAATCCCTGAGGCCGATGTCTCAGACGCGGCAACGAAGCTCACGCACGCCCAGCATTGGGTAGGGTCGACAAGACGCAGAGAGAAGAAGTGGCACAGCAAGGCAACCGAAGTAAGGATGCCCATCATTGCCTCGCAAACAAAGGCAAAGACTGAAAGAAGGGTGATGGATTTAGGACCCAGATGCATCATGTGGATCAGATAGTGGGAAAGCACGGCATTGAAGAAATCAGAAAAGGGGGGAACCAGACCCGCCCACAGGGCGTCAGCGAAATACTGGACCTCGGTGACTATCCTGTCGATGGAGAAGTGAGACGCGGGCTAGGCCTTCGTCCTCCCGCATTCGTTGAAGATAGTGGCCAGAGCCGAGCTGACCTTGCCCAAGCCCTCGGCGGGGGCCGCCAACGGCGGCGAGCAAGGCGGAGGCATGGGTTTCTTCCCTCTTCCCTTCTTCATTGGAGCCATGGCGATGGGAAGGGGGGGAAGGTTCGAGATCGGGTTGAAAACAGAAGCTGGAGTTCGAGCGGAGGAAGGACAGAGGGCGCTCGAGCGACAGAAAGGAGAGCGGCTGTGTACGACTACGAGTCCGCCTAGCATGGCACAAAATAAGGGGGCGTGGGGGAACAGTGCCGCCCACGCCCAATCAACCGCCACGCGGCACCCATGGCCGCAGGCTGTTAGGGCCTGCGGCGCTTCGCCCTTGCCCTTTCGCGTCCCTGCACGGCCAAGTCCGGGCGCGCCTTGGGCCCGAGGGCTACTGTCGGCGTTCTGGGAATGGGGGTCCCCAAACTTGCCTACCTGCGGCCTGCGGCGTGGCTCAAAGGGGGCCCAGCACGGCCCATCTTCATCAACACAGACTCAAGACCCTCGCGAGGGGCCAAGCCTCGCGGGGCGGACGACATGGAGCTTCCTCAGGCATGGCCTCATCAGGCTGGCTCGCGAGGAGGCAGAGAGATCAAGGCGGGGTACCTCACGAGGTGCCCGTGACGCAAGCCATGACGACCAAAGGCGCCAGGCGGGTGCCAGCCCGCGCAGTGTCCTCCTTTCCTCTTTGGTGCAAAGGGAGCAAGCGCAGGCGAGAGCATCAGGCAAAGGCACCCGTTTCGGTGCAATGAGACCAAGACCAGTCCATCGGCAGGGAGGAAGTCATTGTGGAGCCCAAGCCAGCGTCACCACCAGAGCCTTTGGCAGGCGAGGACCAACTTTAGTCAGGATAAGTGTACCAGATGTTCCCCTTCAAAATGGCCAATTGGTGGCGCCCTTCCCGCTCAATATTTGGGAAGAGGCCCAGGGACTTTGCCTATAAATAGGACCAGCCACCCCCAGGGTAGAGGGATGGGGATCGGAATCGGAGAGAGAATCGAGAAGAGAGAGAGGGAGAGAAGGGTGACTGAACTCCTCCTAGCAGTTCATCCCCCCAGCCAAGAACAGACCCTCGCGAGGCTGTTTTTCCTTGTATTGCTCATCATCATCAGCCCAAGAGGCAATCCACCACACCACACACTGGAGTAGGGTATTACACCACAACGGTGGCCCGAACCAGTATAAACCCTGTGTTTCTTGTGCTGTTCTTTTCATAGCTTAGATCTTAGCGAGGCGGAGGGGTGCAGGTAGGTAGAAGGAGAAATCTCCGCGCGCACCCCAGTGTTGGAATCTCAAGGGTCTCCCAGAACCCGAAATCTGACAAATACGTAGACTAATTGATAATCTAATTATTCTATCGTATTAGTCTGAAAATAATAAACTACGGAAGTATAAGAAGAAGAAAAACAAAGAAAGATACCTTTTTAAGGCAGAGAAAAGACAACTTTGGAAATAAACTACGGAAGTATAGGAAGAAGAGAAACAAAGAAAGATACCTTTTTAAGGCAGAGAAAAGACAACTTTGGAGAGAGGAGACAACTTTTAGAAGTCGCGCCGGAGAGGAGAAAAAATATTTTTCTTAAATGAATCTAGTCAAAGCAAAATATTGATTTAACCCGAATCGGATGATTTTTGGAGGCTCTATGGGTCTATATTTATTGGTGGAAAAGAGTCTTAGGGATCAAAGGCTAGGCAATGTGGGACTAAACATAGACGAAAATATACAAAACACAGATGAAAAGAGATGCTCGCATCGCATGGGCCTAAAGGCCTTCGGCCGGCCACACGCGCACGCGCACGCTGCGGCTGCGGGTTTTTTTTAAAAAATTCGGCCTTAAAAAAATAAATAAAAATAAATAAAAAGGCTGACTGGGCCTGGCCCATTTAAGAGAGAAAAAAACAATGGGGCGCCAGAAGCTACTATATTGCGCATGTAGGCGATAAATAAATATGGGCCGCACGTACAGTTTTTTTTCAATAGAAATAGAAGGAAAACCGAATAACAAAAATAAAATAAAAATTTTATACAGGCAAATTATATATCAAAATTTTCAGAAAAAGATTTTCTATGACATGAACATTTTTCTAGCATTAAATAATATACACACAAATTCTAATAATTCCAATAGTGCTCCTGCTCTAATAAGATCCAACAAAAAACATTTTAAAAATATCAAAATGATTTCAAATTTATTTCTCTCCAATTTTCTGTTGTAGGGAATCATGTTACCCTATTTCCATGTATTTTATTTTTGGAGAAAAATGATTTGAATAAATTCCAAATAACTCCAAATTGAAAAAATAATTTAAAAAAACTTTGAATTTGATCCTTTGAAACTCCCAATTCATATTTCATATAATTTGAAGAAGTCATTTTATCTCCTCTCGTGAAAATCATTGAGTTGCTTGAAGTTTCAGAACTGGAAATTCAACTCCCCTTGTCATTTAAATAAATGGAAGAATGTAACACCCCGGATGTAACTTTCCCAATATGTAATCCAACTCTTGTTGTTTTCGGCCTTAAGTTATTTTATTTTCTCGGGTTCGAGTCTTTGTCTCCGTGTGTTGTTATCATTGTCACGCATCTCATATCATGTCATCATGTGCATTGCATTTGCATACGTGTTCATCTGATGCATTCGAGCATTTTCCCCGTTGTCCGTTTTGCATTCCGGCGCTTCGTTCTCCTCCGGTGGTCATTTCTACCTTTCTTTCGTGTGTGGGGATTAAACATTTCTAGATTGTACCGAGACTTGCCAAGCGGCCTTGGTTTACTACCGGTAGACCGCCTGTCAAGTTTCGTTCCATTTGGACTTCGTTTGATACTCCAACGGTTAACCGAGGGACCGAAAAGGCCTCATGTGTGTTGCAGCCCAACACCCCTCCAATTTGGCCCAAAACCCACCAGAACCCTCTCCATCATCTAGAGCGTTCGATCACGATCGCGTGGCCGAAAACCGTACCTCATTTGGACTCTCCTAGCTCCCTCTATGCCTATTTAAAGACACCCCCGAATTTCTCCTTCCCCTTCCTCCCGAAACCCTAGATCCGTCTCCACCCGCCGCGCGCCGGACATTTTTCCGTCTGACCGGACATTGTCCGCTCCCCCGCCGGCCACTCCGGGAGCGCCACCTGTCCCCGGGGCGGGACCGCTTCGCCGCCGCCCGAGGCCCGCCAGGCCCACGGGAAGCCCCCGCGGCCCGGTCCGCCCGTCGCCGCCCGGGTCGGCCTCCTCCCTCGCCGTGCCGCTCGCGCCAGCTGCCGGCTCCTCCGCGACGCCCCTCGTCACTGGCGCCGACCCCGCTTGCCGCCGTCCCGCATCCGGTGCCGCCCGGCCTCGCCCGAACCTCTCCGGCCATCTCCGGCGTCCGCCGCTCCGGCCCCGAGCTCCGGCGACCGGATCCGCGCCACCCCTGACCGTCTCTTCAAGCTCCGGCCGCCACTTTTCCAACTCCGGTGAACTCACTCCGGCCAACCTCGTAACCCGCGCTGGATCTGGATCTGGTTATTCTCAGGTTAACTTTTTGCCCGAAACCCTAGCTCATATGCTCATGTTCTTAGCATCGTAACTTTGCATCCGTAGCTCCGTTTTGGGCATATGGCAAATCAAAATGTTCGTCTCAGAGAGTACATCATTTCATTCTATTGCATCATTTTCATTTGAGTTCATCTTGATGCCCGAAATGCTGTTAGAAGAGTGCTACTTGAGATAATTGTCAGATCTGCTACTCCATTTAGATATTTGTCATTTTTGCCATGATTATTGTGTGCATGATATGCCCTGGTGCTCTACATACTTTTGTTAAGGGTTTTGCCATCTTTACAGAGGTGCAACCCATGTATTTTTGTGATGTGTGTGGTGACTAGCACAAGCTTGCAAAGTGAGGCACTTGGTAATGCTGATTTCAGGGACTTGGCATTTCTACTAAGTCCTTGAGCTGCTTATCTCATATGGCCATACATTCATGTTGTTTCCTAGTGATCCGTGCCTCTTTTGAGGATGATCAGTAAGGATGTTTTATTAATAGTGTAGTGCTCTATCCATCCATGTATTTGTTTGCAATTATGGAGCAACCTAGCTTGAGTCAATCGAGCTCTACTTTTGCTACATCGTGAATCTAGGCAGATTGTCTACTTGTTAGTGATTTTCCCGATGATGTCGTAGTTGATCCGTGCATGCTATGCTATTGTTCTTGCCATGTCTAGCTTGAATTTTAAGTATTCTTGATGGATGTATGCTTATCTTTTCATGACTTGCTCCGTAGTGAGTGCATCGAGCTCGTAAACATGCCTACTTGATATCTGTTTTTAGCATGTGCCAGTTTTCACTAAGTCTGAAAACTGATTATGTTTTTCCATGTTCACATGCTTGCAAATGTATTTTCTGATCCCTTTTGGCTCAAGGTCACTAAGGGACTTTTTATAAGCTTTTTGAGTAGCTCCATGCCATGTTTTACATTGCCATGTTCAGGTCCTATAGCATGTAGTTTTGTTGCTCCGAAGAGTGCTACCTGATCTGAAATCCCAGACAAGTGTTAATTTCACTAAGTCTGAAATCTGTTTACCATATGCATTTTTGCCATGCTTGTTTGAACGTGTTAATGGATGAATTGGCCGTAGCTCAGTGCTAGAATTTTGTTAAGCATCTTGAATGGATTCCTGCCATGTATTTTTATGCCATGTTTGGGTGCTGTAGCATGTTCATCTCATTGCATTTAGATGGCTACTTGCTGTAAATCGCAGAACGTGGTCATATTTGAATTGCTTGCCATTTCCAAACCGTAACTCCGATTCTGGCATTCTTTATATTGTTTTCAAGTGATTTCATCTCATATTTCTAGTGGCACACTTGGATTTCCATGTTGAGGCCAGGTTCATTCATTCCCTGTCACATCTTGCATATACATCCCGCATCGCATCCCGCATAGCATACCATCTTTGCATTGTGTTGTTTGAGTTTGCACGTGGTTGATTGTGTCCTTGTTGCTTGTTTGTCTTGTTTGGGTAGAGCCGGGAGAAGAGTTCGCTAACGAGGAGCCCATTGAGTTTGCTTTCGAGGATCCAGTCAACTCTGACAACTTTGCAGGCAAGATGATCATACCCTTGAAATCACTACTATCTTTGCTTTGCTAGATGCTCGCTCTTTTGCTATGCCATTGCTATGATGCCTATCATTTGCTTTCAAGCCTCCCAAATTGCCATGTCAAACCTATAACCCACCATGTCCTAGCAAACCGTTGATTGGCTATGTTACCGCTTTGCCCAGCCCCTCTTATAGCGTTGCTAGTTGCAGGTGAAGATTGGAGACCGTTCCTTGTTGGAACATTATTTTACTTGTTGGGATATCATTATATTGCCATGTTATCTTAATGCATCTATATACTTGGTAAAGGGTGGAAGGCTCGGCCTCTCGCCTATTGTTTTTTTCCACTCTTGCCGCCCTAGTTTCGTCATATCGGTGTTATGTTCCCGGATTTTTGCGTTCCTTATGCGGTTGGGTTATAATGGGAACCCCTTGATAGTTCGCCTTGATTAAAGCTTTTCCAGCAATGCCCAACCTTGGTTTTACCATTTGCCACCTAGCCTCTTTTTCCCTTGGGTTTCCGGAGCCCGAGGGTCATCTTATTTAAACCCCCCCGGGCCAGTGCTCCTCTGAGTGTTGGTCCGAATTGAGCTGCCTGCGGGGACACCTTGGGGCAACTTGAGGGTTGGTTTTACTCGTAGCTAGTCTCATCTGAGTGTGCCCTGAGAACGAGATATGTGCAGCTCCTATCGGGATTTGTCGGCACATTCGGGCGGTGTTGCTGGTCTTGTTATAATGTGTCAAAGTGTCTTGAATAACCGAGATACCGAGTCTGATCGGAACGTCTCGGGAGGAGGTCTATTCCTTCGTTGACCGTGAGAGCTTTTCATGGGCTAAGTTGGGACTCCCCTGCAGGGATTTGAACTTTCGAAAGTCATGCCCGCGGTTATGGCAGATGGGAATTTGTTAATGTCCGGTTGTAGATATCTTGAACCTTAATTTAATTAAAATGAATCAACTGAGTGTGTTACCATGATGGCCTCTTCTCGGCGGAGTCCGGGAAGTGGACACGGTGTTGGAGTAATGCTTGCGCAGGTTGTTCTCTAGATTACTCGCTCGCGCTTTACCTCCTCTTCTCGCTCTCTTTTGCGAACAGGATAGCCACCATATATGCTAGTCGCTTGCTGCAGCTCCACATATATTTACCTTGCCTTACCTATTAAGCTTAAATAGTCTCGATCACGAGGGTGCGAGATTGTTGAGTCCCTGTGGCTCATAGATTACTATTACACCAGATGCAGGTCCTGATGATTCCGCTCCAGGTGACGCGCTTGAGCTCAAGTGGGAGTTCGACGAGGACTCTCAACGATACTATGTTTCCTTTCCTGATGAGCAGTAGTGGAGCCCAGTTGGGGGTGATCGGGACCGTGTCACATGTTGGGTTATCTTTTATTTTGGCGCCGTAGTCGGGCCATGAGTGTTTGGATGATGTAATGTTATTTATGTACCTTGATTGACGTGGCGAGTGTAAGCCAACTATGTTATCTCCCCTTTATTATTTATATTACATGGGATGTTGTGAAGATTGCCTAACTTGCGACATATGCCTTAAATGCGATTATGTCTCTAAGTCGTGCCTCGACACGTGGGAGCTATAGTCGCATCGAGGGTGTTACAAAGAAGTCATGTCATCTTCTCTCCAGGGTTTCGTGATGAAAAGAATTTGAATTTCACGGGGATCAAAATGCAAAAGGTGAAAGTTTGGGAAAGTCCTTTTATTCCCTCTCATTTAACTTTCAAAAAGTTTCGAATTTCACTCAATAAATCACACAACAATCAGACAATAAATCAATCAATGTATTTATTTTAACATTCCAAAATTTAGAATTTTGGGATGTTACAAACCTACTACCCTTAAAATGAATCTCGTCCTCAAGATTCGGAGAGGCTAGCAAGAAAAGGTTAGGGTTGGGGGTCTTCTCAAAACCCATAGATCATCACAGGGGTCTGGGGTGCTACCACCCTTAGAAGCATGGTTACTGTTCCCTCAAAACTCATATACTCCATCCTTATTCTTGACAGTGTCGGTCTTCTCAGATCCTCGAGAAAATTCCTTCTCTGAGCTCTTCCGGTAGTGGCATAACCTTTTCCTCAATTCTTCTATCCTTTCCTCTTGGTAAGGTTATTCCGAGATTGAGTCTTCTTAGCTGACGGGTCTGGCGCCAAAACTAAACAACTATCGATATCTCATGATGGTCAACAATTTATGGTTTCTCCTGCAGGAAATGGGTCTGGGTTGCACCTCACCGTACAACCTACGGTTGGCAACAACTACCGTGTACAAGGGAAAAATACTTATGCCATTCTAAGTTTAAACAAGGTTTTGATCGTCGTCTCTTTACTATAGGTAAGTCACTCAGATTTACCATCCCACATAGCAAGGCGAATAATAAGAGTAAGTCGGTATGGTGATCAATCCATCCCGCACCCAAATCATTATCTTGTATACGGTTTAGCGAATCTCGCATTCTAACACTCGGTCATTCTCACTAGCATTGCAGAATTTCTCTTGTCCATGAACTGCGTTCGGAATAATCCATTGATTCTGCAAGCCAAACAAACATCTATCGTTTCTTCACAACTCTCAGGTTTTGCGTTACTCCTATAAGATCGTCTATCAATAAAATCGTAACTTCTTCCAGTTTTTTTTCCTTCAGCAAGAATGTGCTTGCTTCTTGGCAGGTCTTGGGGCATGTGGGTTATGGCCCATCTCATCACTTGTAGTCCTTGAACTTATCATCGGGCAACTGATCATTGTTCCAACTTCCAACTTCCTAGTATTCTTAAATCCATCCAATTGTACTGTCTTCCTTCCTTCTGTTGGCACCAAACTAGGACATGTTTACTCAGACTCATCATGGAATTTCCATTGATCCATATTTCCAACATCATACCTCCTTTATATCCAATAGTAATTTACCTCTTCATCCTCGTGGGATATCCCTCATACCAAAATGAAAACTTATACTTATGAAATTCATATTCCCCTTCGTGGAACATCATTATCCTTTCCAGGGTCAACCGTCCTTACAGGGGAATATTGGCCATCTCTGCATGGCACTTCTTCAACTGGGAAACGTGAAACACATCCTGAACTCCTGACAGTCCTTTGGGTGACTCCAACTTGTTGGCCATTTCTCCCATACGCTCCAAAACTCGGTATGGTCCTACAAATCTCGGGGCTAACTTTCCCCTTAACTCCAAATCGTTTAACTCCTCGCAGAGGGGGCACACGAAGACATGCTCTGTCTCCAATTTCATAGACTACCTCCTTGCGTTTTTGAGTCTATATAACTCTTCTGCCTGGACTGAGCTACCCTCAGTCTATCTCGAATCAACTTAACATTCTCTTCTAACTCCTTGATCACATTTGGTCCAAACAACTGACGGTCTCCAACTTCATCCCACATACTCTTGGGGTATCACACATATCGAGACAAAACTCGTATTCATTTTGTCCGAAATCCACTCAGTGGAGTATCCTTATCTTTTCCAGGGGTCAAGGGTTCTTACAGGGTACTACCACCCTTAAAATGCACAAATCTTCCATAGACCATATTTCTCATATCCTCAGAAATGGTCAAAATCCTTCTTCATAGAGTAACAACTCATAAAATCCATATCAGTACCAACGATGCTAACTTTATTCACTCTCAATTGATTACAATCTCTCGCTTTTCCATTACATGTCTCAACTCAACACCTCAATATAAAAGAAAATATTCTCACTTATACCACTCCATTTCTTTTGTTGCAAACTCAACTATCTAGCACAAGTTTCCTTCTCCTTGGGGCATTCTCTGGCAAAGTGCCCTACTCCATTACAACTAAAACATATTACTTCTGACGAGTCTCAAGGTTTCCTTTTTGGGCAATTGTTGAGGTAGTGCCCTGACTCCTTGCACCTACAATAGGTGATATGACTCAGGTCCTTTCTGGTATCCAATCTACTTCTCTTCCTGGACTTTTCTGTTCCAATCATGGATTCTATTTCTTGTGGGTCATACTCTACTTCCTCCGTCGGGAATTCTACTAGATCCCCATTCAAACAATTTTGGGAGATGTGTCCTTCTTCTCCACATGAATAGCAAGACTTAGTGCAGGGTTTACTCGGGTCCTCTTTAGGTGTGTCCTCCACATCTTCCTTCACCATGGGTTCTTCTAAAAATTCCATAAGGGCTCCTTTCTTTACTTCTTTCTTCTGCTGTACGGTTCTTCGTACCATGGGGTAAATGTGACACTGAGTAGGATAGTGGGTAATCCCTTCACACAAGAAACAAGTAATCTTCCTAGTTGGGCATTCTTCAACTAGGTGACTTCCTTCACAATTAGGGCATTCATCCTTGTGTTCTTTATGGGTGTGTCCTATTTCTCCACAAATCTTGCATGCACAAGGTTTCCTCATATCCTTTCCATAAGGCTTCAACTTCTGGGACACAAGGTGAGATCTTTGAAGAGTCAACTTTAATTCTCTCCAAGTGGTTACTCCTTTCCATCCATTCATGGTTTGGTACATTCTCCACCAAGTAGCAGCACCTCTTTCAAAGCACTGAAGAGCATGTTGGGTCATATCCTTTCCGACTACAGGGTTATTCTTCATGTGATCCTCCATGTTCTGAATCCATCGGTCTGTCTCCAACTGACTCATCGGTCCAGAAAATACAAGCTCATCTTCATTCATCCTCTATTGGGTCCATGGGTTTGGGGTGAGATAAGAGAGATAGAGAGGGATACACACAATACAAACAATGGTTTTGAAAAGACGGATTTTATTGTGGCTGTCGGAAAACATCAAACAAATGACAGCTCACAATCATCGCATCTAACGTAGGCATATGAAAGGGGTTTGGTCTTCTAAAGGTCAATAAATCTTCAAGGTCGTATAACTCTTCAAGTCTTGTTCATGCCTCCAATGGCTTCTTCCAGTCATACTTGTCTTTCTCAAGTCCTTTTGCCAGCTCATCTCTGTTGTAGCAAAGTCTCTGGTGACATCCTTGAATATTCTGGACTTGCATTCCAAACTTCTGGGTTTCAACATCCTTGGCATGAGCCATGGTCATACTGTCCTTCAATTCCTGACAAATCTCCGGTATCTCGAGGTTGTAGCTCCTCCCGCTTGGCTACTTCAACTTCTAGGTCCTAAGTTCTTCACGAAATGCTCCTGGTCAAAATACGGCTTCTTGTAGCTCCATCTTAACTTCTTGATGTAACACTCCAGATCCCGGTGATACACCGGCTAAGGTTAAAACTTCATCTTTTGCTGATAGCTGCTACGTCAGCCTTCTACCATTCAATCCTTCCGAAGAAATGCATGCTTAGCTTAGCTCGGTGACCATAGTATCAATGACATCACGGATAACCGTGTTTCTGCCCTTGTCATTGCCATGAGCTATCTTCCATAGTTGATGTCTCTTGTCTTAGGGTTTTCTTGACAAAACTTTGGGTTCTAATGCTCCATGTTCTGGTCTTTCTCCGATACACCTTGATCTCGGGTATTGACACTTCCTTAGTCTGCCAAGTTCCATAAGGGTAGCCTTCCTAGGTCATACTAAATCTAGAAATTCTACAGAGCCTTCAAATTCTCCTAGTCTTCGGAGTCTTCAACCGTTGTAGTTTCCATTATTATAATACACGGTAAAATCCTCTTCATTCCGAAGTGGTCTTAGTTGTCCGATATCTTGTACTTCTCGAAGTGGTCTCATCAGTCGAATCTTCGTGTGGTCAAAAGGGAAAAGGGGGTATGGTCTCACTAAAAGGGGATATTTGAATAATCTCAGAAGAGAAGAGAGGTAAAAGATCTTTTTGAAGAGTAAAGTTTTAGAGAAAAATCTTTTCCTATGGGCTTGCCAGTTTCTAGGGTCACGTCCTACAGTCAACATGTGCTCTGATACCATCTTGTAGCGACCCGACCCGAATGGATCAAGTCTCTGTGCTTAAGTGTCATCCCTGGATCGGTATGCTGACACACACAGTACTCGAGGATTTATAACAGAGGTAAATCACATGTGTAAAGTAACGTAAATACTATTACCTCAATCCAAACAGTGGAAGTAACAAGGTTGTGGATTCCCATCAACACCAACGGCAAAGTTGAGTGTAGAAATCGTAACCCTAATGTATCACTTACTCGTCGTAAGATAAACCTGCAACATGAGACGTTGCAGCCACAAAGGGTCAGTACATTGAATGTACTGGCATATTCACACCATAGAGAATGATGAACAATGGCTATCACTACATGCATATTTGGCTGGTGGAAAAGCTCTATGGTTATAAGGTTTTTGCGAAAAGCCAATTTTTCCCTACTGCAAAGGAATAAATTTTATTTAACTATCATGGTGGTTGTTGAACATTGAGAATAGTTGACAGCTTTCTCAATCCCAATTAAGTAACATCATTAAACCCAACAAAATTAATTTAAAGTAACATGATGAGATTCACGTGATAATCCAAGTACTAGAAACTCAAAATGTCCATAACCGGGGACACGGCTAATCATGATTAGTTTATACACTCTGCAGAGGTTTGCACACTTTTCCCCACAAGACTCGATCGCCTCTGTTTGGTTTCTTGCACTACATGGTGTTTGAGAAGACGGATGACCGAGACAGTCTTTCAGAAGCGCTAGCACCTTACGATGGATAGACCGTTACACCTACTTTCCCCTACATCTGCTAGTCTACCCTGTAAGAGTACGCCGACTTAATCAACTATGCTAAAGCCCATAATAGCTTGTGGCTGCACACGGAAGTTTCTAGTATGAAAAATCTCATGATCCCTTTGAGCCTGGGTGGCGGTCCATAAAAAAACAGGCAATCCTGGTCTACCCAGGTGCCTAGACAGGCAATCCTGGAATACCCAGGTACCTCAATCCACCCAGATGTGTGTTTAAGTTGCCACCTTAAGCAAACCATTAATTAGCAATCTCACATCTGCCATGAATACTCTCAAAACCCAATCCACGTATACGAGCATAGCATGGCACTATAAGCATAATGTAATAGTAACTCCCAAGGTTTGAATGCAGGGCAATAGGTTCCTACCTCATCAACTACTTCCCAAAACCCACATGTTATCAATCCTACTCATGCAATGTTTGAGGGTGAAACTAATGCATAAAAACTGGGTATATAAGGGGCTATGATCAAAGTGTGAACTTGCCTGAAATGTTGATGAAGATGATTCGCACTCAAAACTCTTGATAGTTCTACTCGTCACACTCCGGTCAATCTATCGTAAGCAAGCAATAGTAACCACACATAAGCAATCACTCAAAGATCGGAGAGAACAAAGAAAACAATTCAGAAAATGTCAAAACCAAGCAAATAACTCTTGCAACATAAAACAATTTCTAACAGTACCAAAATTATGTGAATTTGGCCTGATCAGAAAGTTTAGGTCAAGAGCTTCGATTTGCAAAAAGAATCAACTAAAACGGAGCTACGAAACTCAAGTTATGATCAAACGAAGTTTGAATATGAATCTGAACAAAATTCGAAATTTCAAAATTTCAAAAATTTGATGTGACAGGTTCACTGGATAGGTGAAAACAAGACGAAGCTATAGGCGCTGGTTTCATCTAATTTGGATAAACGAGTGAAAAGTTATGGCTATTTGAAAAATCAGGGCCAAGCTGTTTTACGAAAGAAAAATAGCTACGGTTAAGGTCTAAAGTATAAATACGTAGACTAATTGATAATCTAATTATTCTATCGTATTAGTGTAAAAATAATAAACTACGGAAGTATAAGAAGAAGAAAAACAAAGATAGATACCTTTTTAAGGCAGAGAAAAGACAACTTTGGAGAGAGAAGACAACTTTTAGAAGTCGCGCCGTAGAGGAGAATTCTTTTTTTTCTTAAATGAATCTAGTCAAACCAAAATATTGATTTAATCCGAATCGGATGATTTTTGGAGGCTCTATGGGTCTATATTTATTGGTGGAAAAGAGGCTTAGAGGTCAAAGGCTAGTCAATGTGGGACTAAACATAGACGAAAATATACAAAACACAAATGAAAAGAGACGCTCGCATCGCATGGGCCTAAAGGCCTTCGGCCGGCCGCACCGGCTAGCTGCGGCTGCGGTTTTTTTTTTACAAAATTCGGCCTTAAAAAAATAAAAATAAAATAAAAAGGCTGACTGGGCCTGGCCCATTTAAGAGAGAAAAAAACAATGGGTCGCTAGAAGCTACTATATTGCGCATGTAGGTGCTAAATAAATATGGGCCGCACGTACAGTTTTTTTAAATAGAAATAGAATGAAAACCGAATAATAAAAATAAAATAAAAATTTTATATAGGCATATTATATATCAAAATTTTCAAAAAAAAGATTTTCTACGACGTGAACATTTTTCTAGCATTAAATAAAATACACACAAATTCTAATAATTCCAACAGTGCTCCTGCTCTAATAAGATCCAACAAAAAACATTTTAAAAATATCAAAATGATTTCAAATTTATTTCTCTCTAATTTTTTGTTGTAGGGAATCATGTTACCCTATTTTCCATGTATTTTATTTTTGGAGAAAAATGATTTGAATAAAATCCAAATAACTCCAAATTGAAAAGATAATTCCAAAGGACTTTGAATTTGATCCTTTGAAACTCCCAACTCATATTTCATATAATTTGAAGAAGTCATTTTATCTCCTCTCGTGAAAATCATTGAGTTGCTTAAAGTTTCAGAACTGGAAATATTTTCCAAACGAAATTCCAATATTTTCAACACCCCTCGTCATTTAAATAAATGGAAGAAGTCATGTCATCTTCTCTCCAGGGTTTTGTGATGAAAAGAATTTGAATTTCACGGGGATCAAAATGCAAAAGGTGAAAGTTTGGGAAAGTCCTTTTATTTCCTCTCATTTAACTTTCAAAAAGTTTCGAATTTCACTCAATAAATCACACAACAATCAAACAATAAATCTATCTATCTATTTATTTTAACATTCAAAAATTTAGAATTTTGGGGTGTTACATCTTAGTTTTCACCCTAGTATTTAACAAAAATGAGTTGACATTTTTCTGAGCACTTTGGTTTTTCTGTTTTATTATTGCCTTATTTTTCTCGTTATTATTTTGCGACGATAGATTGTGTTGCCGATGAAGGAGTTGGACAAGAAAACTTTGAAGACCCAAGAAGACTTTGCTGAGCCAGGCAAGCAGCCCTTTGACCATGTCTAAGAAACCCTTTTTATGCATGTGATATGGCACTTTTATTGCTTGCATCGAAGTCATGATAATGTGGTGACCACTTGAGGTGGTTTGCCTCCACTGCTTTTCTCGTTGACACTTGCATGATGCATGACCCTACCTTTCTATGAGGGTTATGCATGCTAAGTAGCTGCTATGCAAATGGGTTGGGTATATGCATGGTGATGGAAGCAAGATTGTTTTTAAAAACTTTTCGAAAACTCCGTCGGGTGCCACTTATGCCCGAGGGAGATAATGAGTTGGGTAACCACTTGATGACGAAGTGGTGTACCGAGGCAAGTGTGTGTGTTGTTTTCAAATGGATTGGTTTAAGTTGCGACCATTATTCCAACCTTACATGCGCAACCACTCTACCCTTATATGGGAAAGGGCATTGTTGATTACCTAGGCCGATACTAGCTTGGAGCCCGCATTACTAGTGATGAAAGAGTTGTTGTTGCGCTCTCTCGGGACGGGGTCGTGCCAGGTAGGGCGGCCATGACTGTTTTTACAGGGCACCGGACACACCGTTGGTACCCCGTGCTTGTGATGAGATAAATATGGGAGCGTGGCTCCAAATTCTTAAGATGAGAAATGTTGGGCACGGGGGTTGCTACCAATCGAGTGGACTCTATGTTAGTGTCGTCTAGGGAAAGGTAATGATCGGGTGCTTACCCCGGGTACTTGAGGTACCGCGGGTCGTGGATGACACGAAAGTTCCCCGGATCTTGTGGGTAAAGTGTGCAACCTCTGCAGAGTGTAAAACTATTCAAATAGCCGTGTCCACGGTCAAGGACAGTTGAGTAACTGCTCTTGGGCTACGTCCACTTGTTTACAAACCAGTGTGTGTGGGAAGAAGTACTTGGGTCAAGTGAAAGGACTTGACATGGATGAGTTGGGTTGGAGCCCACTCCCTTTATGTTGATATCTGTAACCAGTTCCTAAGGTTACTTGAATTCATATGATGCATGTTTTACCAGTTGTTGAACATGTCATAACACAACAAAATTAGCTATCTGCAAAAATTTACCTATGTCATGCATTTGTTGTATCTTGAGCCCAAACATGGGTTGCTTGCGAGTACATTCAAAGTACTCATTGGCTTGCCACTGGTTATTTAATTGGCCAGGCATGGAAGAACAGGAGTTCGAAGAAGAGTTCTTTGGAAACGAACATGCGAACTAGGACGTTTCCTAGTCAGAATGCCTGTAGGGTTAAGGCAGATGGCATGGGTTCTACTTATCGACGATGATTTCCGTTGTTAAAGTTCATTTGGTATTCAGCCCTTGCGGCTTTATCTATGTAAGACTTGACCATAATGGTCATAATTTGTGTAATACGATATGTATGGATGTAAGACTCTTGTTATTCAGCTTCTGTGTGCTCAGTGAGCATTGATCCCTGGGATCACTTTACACGTGCATTCGGTGATCACGACTTATGAGTCGGGGTCCCCACACTTCCTCAAATGCCCGAAGTCTTCATGAGCAAGCAAGTTGGATGCACACCCACTTAGTTTCAGTTTGAGCTTTCATATACTTATAGCTCTAGTGCATCCATTGCATGGCAATCCCTACTCACTGACATTGATATCTATTGATGGGCATCTCCATAGCTCGTTGATACGCCTAGTTGATGTGAGACCATCTTCTCCTTTTTGTCTTCTCCACAACCACCATTCTATTCCACCTATAGTGCTACATCCATGGCTCACGCTCATGTGTCGCGTGAGGGTTGAAAATGCTGAAGCGCGTTAAAAGGTATGAACCAATTGCTCGGCTTGTCATCGGGGTTGTGCATGATGTGAATATTTTGTGTGGTGAAGATGGAGCATAGCCAGACTATATGATTTTGTAGGGATAACTTTCTTTGGCCTTGTTATTTTGAAAAGACATGATTGCATTATTAGTGGGCTTGAAGTATTATTGTTTTTATGTCAAATGATAAACTATTGCTTTGAATCACTCGTGTCTTAATATTCATGCCATGTATGTGATCAAGATTATGCTACGTAGCATTCCACATCAAAAATTATCTTTTTTATCATTTACCTACTCGAGGACGAGAAGGAATTAAGCTTGGGGATGTTGATACGTCTTCATCGTATCTATAATTTTTAATTGTTTCATGCCAATATTCTACAACTTTCATATACTTTTGGCAACTTTTTATACTATTTTTGGGACTAACATATTGATCCAGCGCCCAGTGCCAGTTCCTGTTTGTTGCATGTTTTTTTGGCAGTAAATCCATATCAAACGGAGTCCAAACGGGATAAAAACTGACGAAGATTTTTTTTGGAATATATGGGATTTTTGGGAATAAAATCCATGCAAGACGATGCCTGAGGGGGGCACGAGGCAGGGGACGCGCCCTGGGCCCTTGTGGCCACCCCATAAGGCGGTTGATGCCCTTCTTTCGCCGCAAGAAAGCTAATATCCGGATAGAGATCGTGTTAAAATTTCAACCCAATCAGAGTTACGGATCTCCGGAAATATAAGAAACGGTGAAAGGGTAGAATCTGAGAATGCAAATACAGAGAGAGACAGAGTGACAGATCCAATCTCGGAGGGGTTCTCGCCCCTCCCACTCCATGGAGACCAAGGACTAGAGGGGAAACCCTTCTCCCATCTAGGGAGGAGGTCAAGGAAGAAGAAGAAGGAGGAGGGGGGCTCTCTCCCCCTCGCTTCCTGTGGCACCGGAGTGCCACCGGGGGCCATCATCATCACTGCAATCTTCACCAACAACTTCACCGCCATCACCACCAACTCTTCCCCCCTCTATGTAGCAGTGTAACCCCTCTCTTACCTGCTGTAATCTCTACTTAAACATGGTGCTCAACTCTATATATTATTTCCCAATGATGTATGGCTATCCTATGATGTTTGAGTAGATCTGTTTTGTCCTATGGGTTATTTGATGATCGTGATTGGTTTGAGTTGCATGTTTTATTATTAGTGCTGTCCTATGGTGCTCTCCATGTCCCACAAGCGTGAGGGATCCCTGTTGTAGGGTTTGTAATATGTTCATGATTTGCTTATGGTGGGTGGCGTGAGTGACAGAAGCACAGACCCGAGTAAGTAGGTTGTTTGCGTATGGGATAAAGAGAACTTGATACTTTAATGCTATGGTTAGGTTTTACCTTAATGATCTTTAGTAGTTGCGGATGCTTGCTAGAGTTCCAATCGTAAGTGCATATGATCCAAGTAGAGAAATTATGTTAGCTTATGCCTCTCCCTCATATAAAATTGCAATAATGATTACCGGTCTAGTTATCGATTGCTTAGGGACAAATAACTTTCTCGTAACAAAAAGCTCTTTACTAAAACCAACTTAGTTATTCCTTTATCTAAACAGCCCCTACTTTTTATTTACGTAGTCTTTATTATCTTGCAAACCTATCCAACATCACCTACAAAGTACTTCTAGTTTCATACTTGTTCTAGGTAAAGCGAACGTCAAGCGTGCGTAGAGTTGTATCGGTGGTCGATAGAACTTGAGGGAATATTTGTTCTGCCTTTAGCTCCTCATTGGGTTCGACACTCTTACTTATCGAAAACTGTTGCGATCCCCTATACTTGTGGGTTATCAGCGCCCCGCCGCGTCCTGCACCCGCGCGCGAAGAAAGGAGCTGTCAAGAAGTCCCTCGACCGCAACAAAACGCTCTGCCGCTCCTCGCGCCACCGCACCAGGGCCGGCTGCTGCGGCAAGTCAGTGCGCCACCTGTAGCGACGGGGCCCGGACCCTGTCAAGACCAAGCTCCACCCCCAAGGTGGGTCTCGATGACCATGGCTGGCTGTTGCGCCTACACCCCCGAGCTGCGCAGTGTCACCTCGCCGGGCAAGTTCAAGCCGGATCTACCTCCTCGCTACGACGGCACCCCCAATCCCGAGGAGTTCCTATAGCTCTATGAGCTGAGCATCGAAGCGGCCAACGGGAACGAGAAAGTCATGGCGAACTGGTTTCCCATGGCTCTCAGGGAAGGCACCCGCTCCTGGCTCCTGAACCTGCCGTCGGGCTCTATCTCCTCCTGGGACGAAATGCGCACCCACTTCATCGCCAACTTCCAGGGCACTCGCGACCGCCCCCGGTCGCGGGCGACCTGCACCGCATCAAGCAGCAACCAGGAGAGACCCTGCAGAAGTACATTCAGTGCTTCAACAGTGCACGGATCAAGATCCCCAAGGTGACCGACGAGGCCATCATCTCTGCGTTCTCTGATGGCGTCCACAACGTCAAGATGAAGGAAGAGCTCGCTATCCATGAAGAGCTGTGCACAACCCTAGAGCTGTTCAACATCGCGACCAAGTGTGCAAGAGCTGACGAGGGGCGCCTCTCCCTCCTCGAGCTCCCTGTTGTAGACCCAGAGGATAAGAAAGCCAAGACCAAGGATGTGAAGCGCAAGGGAGCAGCCGTGCTCGAAGTGGAACTAGAAACCAAGCGTGGCAGAGACCAACCAGAGTCGTCCAAGGGCAGCCGCCTGTTCTACGCCTTCCATAACCTGAACACCCACAACCCCAGTGACTATCAAGAGCTCCGAGCCATTCATGAAGGATGCTTCGGCCGATGCCCCGAGCGCGGCGACCGGGGCTATAGCCGAGGAGGAGGACGTGGTGGCGGACGCTGGGACGATCATGGCCCACGTCAGGAGTGGCGCGACCGGCCTCGTGAGGACCGCTGGCAGGATCATCCTCGTGAGGGCGACTGGAGAGATCAGCCTCGTGAGGATCTCCCTCAAGGCAACACAGGAATCCCTCCGCTACCGCCGCCGCCAAGAACGAATGACGAACACCATCAGGACGAGGGGGCTGGGGGCTTTCAGGAACCGCGTGCTATCGCCTGCATCCTAGGTGGAGCCCAGGCCCCAGCCTCGCAGTGTATCTTTAAGCAGTTTGCTCGCGAAGTGAATGCAGTCCTCCCAAAGCTCGAAGCCACATGCCCGCTCAGGTGGTCCCTGTGCCCCATCATGTTCAGCTCGGCAGATCAGCTCAAGTGCACAGCTACCGCTGGCATCCTCCCGATTCAAGTTGCGCCATGCCGGACCTCAGGAGGGCGGCGTCGCAGCCGGAGCCTCGTCAGGATCAGCACTCGCTCCAGGGGCGCCTCCCTCCATCACATAGGAAGGCGCGCTCGGCGCCCTTCTCGGGCAGGGCTCGGGGGCTTTCTTTTGGAAGGCCTCAGACCTTGCCCACATCACGAGGGAGGCTCTCGGGCACCACTTGGAGGCATGCTTCACGGCATGTTTCCCTCAGGAGGACATAGGGCAAGGACCGCCCACCGTTCAGGAGTTCATCACCAAGATCACCCAGGAGCTGCAAGACCCAAGGGCCATGCGCGGCGACCGCTCACAAGGCGCAACTTTCCATCCAGGCGAGGATGCGGGGCTGCGCATCTGCGTCGATGTTCCAGGGCTCAACAGGGTCGCTTCTCAGGAGCTTTTCTAGCCTTCGCGTGTGGGACGCTGCGAGGGCCCACTGCACAGCTACGTTCGCATGCCCTTTGGCCTGCCAAGCGTATCGGCCGCCTACCAGCACAACCTGCGGCGCCTCCTGGCGGCTCAGGAGGCCAGGCACCATGCCGTCCTGATGGAGATGGAGACGGTCCTCAAGGAACCAGCTGAGCCCCCAGAGCCTCCTGAGGCTCAGGGCCCCGGTGGCTCGTGAGGAGCAAACCCTTCGCCATGCACCTTCAGCTGCCCCAACTCTCCTTCGTCAACATAACCAGGTGACATTTTCCGAGTTCATTTAGCTGGGAGCGCCCCACGGGCTGCATCATTCCCAGGCCACATGGGTCAGTCCCTGTGGCATGTATCCCTTTCCTTATGCCTTTAGCTTACCTTGTTGGGAGCGCCCCTCGGGCTGCATCATTCTCAAGCCGCTCGGGCCTGACCCAGTGGCACGTATCCCCCATGCATTACTTAATCCTCCTACTCTCATGATTGATCTACCTGTGATTGATACCTGCTCAATCGTCACCTCCCACGGGGCCTCCTCACGTCGGCACGGCGCTGGTGCATGGGTTCATCCCTGCCACATCAAAAAACCTGAGCGGTCGAGCTCTGGCTCGCGGCACGCCCCACGCATGTCACCTCACCAGGCCCTCGGTTCCTCCACCGCCTCACGGAGCAACCAACAGCAGGTGGGCAACCATAATGGCAGATTGTGTTCTCCCTTGTGCCGGCTCGCAGGAACCTCACGAGGATAACACTAGGCGGCACCGCGAGCTCCCACCTCTTCCGAGCAATCCTCTTGCACATTAAAAGGGGGGCTCCTGAGCATCGCGACTCAGGAGCTCTTACTGGTTCTCCAGCCCTCACCGCCTGGCCTTGACCACGGCACGCAGCCTAGCATACGATCGGCGGCTGAGCTCGCTCGAGGGCTGAGACCTGAGGATGTAGAGCACGAAGGAGAGCATTGAAAGTGGGAGGACTCGTATGGGCCTAACCTAGCTACGCTGCGGATGTTCGCACGCGAGTCTGGCGCATCACGAAGAATCAACCCCGGACCGCCAAGATAAGTCACGAGCTCGGATCAACCAGCCGTTGGAACCTAATTAGATACGCTCGCCGCGGCCCTGTTGCGACAATGTCGCCTCCCTTTCTTATCTTACCACGGCTGCTTGAGCGCTAAAGGGGACCTCCTGAGCATCGCGCCTCAGGGGCTCTTACTGGACCTCGGGCCGCTCACCTCTTGGCCTTGACCACGGCACGCGGCCTGGCATACTAGCAACGGATGAAGCCTGCCTGGGGACCAGGACCTGTCAGCGTAGAGCAACAAGCTGTCACGAGGTTGGAACGGGAAGACTGAGCCTAAATAGGACTAGCGCTAACAAGGCTTCCATAATTTAGATAGTGTCAACGAAAGACATTGCAGATTCTTTACACGCCCCCACAGGGTACTTCTTGATTCCTCACAGGGAACAAAAGACGAGAACTTAGGAGAATCCTATCTACACACCCCCGCGACCGACGCCATCATCAATAGTGGGCCACGGGAGGCCGGCGCCAACCCCATCTAGATCAGCGATGGCAGCGGCTGGACGTGACGGCCCTGCTCCGAGCACAGCGGGAGCTCGGGGGCACGTAGCTATCGTCGCTCATCTCCGGGGTCTCGTAGAGCTCAGGAGAGCCGCTGGACTCCCAAGAGTCGCTACTGCTGGAGCAGCCGCGAGCGGGACGCACCTCATCCTGGGGCTCCCCTTCGGGGCAACACTCCAAGCGGTGACCCTCTGCGTCGAAAACCTTGAAGAACAGTGTGGAGGCGCTGTCGTACTCGAGGTGGATCGCGAGGGCGCCCTCCGGACGGCAGACCCATGCGACCTCACCCCAGCCGTAGGTCATGAAGATCTTGCCGGTGGAGACTGCTTCAACCTCAGCTCCGGTCGCCGGGGCGTCGTAGTCAGCATGCTGCAACCAGAGCTCGAGAGGTCCCCTCGATGGCATCACGTCAGAGAAGAAGCGTGGGAAGCAGATCCAGGAGCTTGGAGGCATCGCCGCCCACAGCACGAACTCGCGTGAGGAGTCCGAGGCATGAACTCCAGGAGCGGCGGCACTCGTCGTCGCGGCGCGTCGACCTTGGCCGCGGCGCGCACGCCGATGCTCGTCGTTCCTTCCTCCCAAGCCCCTGGCTTGGGCGTATAAGGGCAATGGATACCCAGGAGGAGGCCGCTCGCAATAAGGCCTCGTCACCACCTGCATCTCTCTGGCGTCGCGGCGGTGGACCGACCTCTTCTTCGGCGGAAGCAGCACCGGCACGTCAAGGGGAACCTTCCCCTTTTCCTCAGCCGAAAACCTACGGATCGGCACCATTAAAGTTGTTGCTAGGAGAGGAGCAGAGGAGGAAGAAGCAGGCGGAATGGGAAGAGATGGACGATGAGGGCTCTGCCCCCCTCCCCATTTACAGCAAGAGAAGGCCAACCAGCACCCCCACGATCATAGGTAATGATGTTTTTCCTTGCATGCCGCAGGGATTTGTCAAGTCGGGCAGTTGCCGAGGCAGCATGGGGAAGCGGAGATGCCCACGTCCAATCAACCGCCACGCGTCAACCGAGGCCGCAAGCTTTTGGGGCCCGTGGCGCTCCGTGCTTGACCCTTTGGCTTCGCCTCAAAGCCAACCCGAGAGCGCCTTGGGCCCGGGGGCTACTGTCGGTGTTCTGGGAACGGGGGTCCCCAGACTTGCCTGCCTGCAGCCCACGGCGTGGCTGGGCTGGCAGGTTCGTATGGCCCATCTTCATCGACAAGACATTCAAGACCCTCACGAGGGGCCAAGCCTCGCGAGGCGGACGACGCAAGACCCTCTCAAGAGAGGCCTCACCAGGCTGGCTCACGAGGGGTGGAGAGATCAAGGAAAGGCAATCCTCGCGAGGTTCCTATGACGTGAGCCATGACGATCGAGACCAGGCGGGCGGTAGGCGGGTGCTAGCACGCACAATGTCCTTGTTTCCTCTTTAGTGCTAAGGGGGCAAGCGCAGGCGCGGAGTACTGAGGCATCAAGCAAAGGTTTCCATATTGGTGCAACAAGACCAGGACCAGAAGGACGGCAAGGCGGAGGTCACCATGGAGCCCAAGACGACGTCATCACTAGAGCCTTTTGCAGGCGAAGACCACCTTTTGTCAGGATATCTTGTACTAGTTGTCCCCTTTCAAATTGGTCGTTGTTGGCTCCCTTCCCGCTCAATATTTGGGGAGAGGACCAGGGCCTGTATAAATAGGACTAGCCACCACCGTAGAAGAGGATCTCATCTTGGACCGAATCCACCCCACCAAGGCCACACACAAGTTTGCCAAGCACAAGAACACCTCAACCTCAGGAGGTTGTTCTTCCCCTTGTACTGTTCATCATTAGCCCAAGAGGCAATCCACCACCACCACACCGGAGTAGGGTATTACACCACAACGGTGGCCCAAACCAGTATAAATCTTGTGTCTTTCTGTGTTGAGAGTTCGTTGAGTTCGTCTGCGAGATCTTAGAGAGCTAGGGCATGGATCGATAGGGAGAAAACCTTCGTGCGCACCCCAGTGTTCGAACCTTAAGGGTCTGCGGAACCCCAGATCCGACACAAACGCTTAAGATATTAAAGTGGCAGCTATTTTTTCAAAATGCCTTTGTTGGCTGTCATTATTCGAGTGCGCCTTCTCTCAAAATGGACACGAAAAATACCACATCATGTCGAGTGCCATTCCATGATAGCATGCCAAGTTTCATGAATTTCATACGGGTTTTGGATTTACTAGAATTTAAAAATAAAGTATCGCAATATTTTGCCGACAATCAACGATGCCCTGGTGTTTGAAATTCATTCCCATTTCTTGCATGAGACCTAAGCATGCACCCAAGGACACAGATTTGATTTTTCAACCAATTTATATGCACTGGAGCATGTGCATATAGTTCAAATTTGAATTATGCACATAAATGCATTGAAAACTCAGTTAATGCATAAAAATGTCCAAACGAACCCCGAAAAATCACAAAATTTGACACAGCACTCCTGTTGTTCTATGTTGACAGGAGAAATTTTTTGGAAGCAATAAGAGGCAATGGATGTCGTTTCGTCCCCAAAGGTGGGGCGTTCCCTACCGAAACCATCATGCTTGTTGTGAGAAGCTCTGGTTTGTGAGAAGCATATACCCAAACCTGCCCAAATGGGACAAAAATTTAACCACGGCATGTTGATTCCGCTCCATGATAGCATGCCAAGTTTCATGAATTTCAGACGAGTTTTGGATTTACTATAATTTAAAAACCAGGTATCTCAATGTTTTGCCGGCAATCAACAGTGCCCTGGTGTTTGAAATTCATTCCCATTTCTTGCATGGGACCTAAGCATGCACCCAAGGACACAGATTTGATTTTTCAACCAATTTATATGCACTGGAGCATGTGCATATAGTTCAAATTTGAATTATGCACATAAATGCATTGAAAACTCAGTTAATGCATAAAAATGTCCAAACGAACCCCGAAAAATCACAAAATTTGACACAGCACTCCTGTTGTTCTATGTTGACAGGAGAAATTTTTTGGAAGCAATAAGAGGCAATGGATGTCGTTTCGTCCCCAAAGGTGGGGCGTTCCCTACCGAAACCATCATGCTTGTTGTGAGAAGCTCTGGTTTGTGAGAAGCATATACCCAAACCTGCCCAAATGGGACAAAAATTTAACCACGGCATGTTGATTCCGCTCCATGATAGCATGCCAAGTTTCATGAATTTCAGACGAGTTTTGGATTTACTATAATTTAAAAACCAGGTATCTCAATGTTTTGCCGGCAATCAACAGTGCCCTGGTGTTTGAAATTCATTCCCATTTCTTGCATGGGACCTAAGCATGCACCCAAGGACACAGATTTGATTTTTCAACCAATTTATATTCACTGGATCATGTGCATGTAGTTCAAATTTGAATTATGCACACAAATGCATTGAAAACTCAGTTAATGCATAAAAATGTCCAAACGAACCCCGAAAAATCACAAAAATTGACACAACACTCCTGTTGTTCTATGTTGACACGAGAAAAAATTTGAAAGCAATAAGAGGCAATGGATATCATTTCGTCCCCAAAGGTGGGACGTTCCCTACTGAAACCATCATGCGTGTTGTGAGAAGCTCTGGTTTGTGAGAAGCATATACCCAAACATGCCCCAATTGGGACAAAAAATTTACCACGGGATGTTGATGCCGCTCCATGATAGCATGCCAAGTTTCATGAATTTCAACGAGTTTTGGATTTACTAGAATTTAAAAACCAGGTATCTCAACATTTTGCGAGCAATCAACGGTGCCCTGGTGGGTGAAATTCATTCCCATTTCTTGCATGGGGCCTAAGCATGCACCCAAGGACACAGATTTGATTTTTCAACCAATTTATTTGCACTGGAGCATGTGCATGTAGTTCAAATTTGAATTATGCACATAAATGCATTGAAAACTTAGTTAATGCATAAAAATATCCAGATGAACCCCAAAAAATCACAAAATTTGACACAACACTCCTGTTGTTCTATGTTGACATGAGAAAAAATTTGAAAGCAATAAGAGGTAATGGATGTTGTTCCGTCCCCAAAGGTGGAACGTTCCCTACCGAAACCATCATGCTTGTTGTGAGAATCTCTGGTTTGTGAGAAGCATATACCCAAACCTGCCCCAAATGGGACAAAATTTTTACCATGGCATGTTCATGCCGCTCCATGATAGCATGCCAAGTTTCATGAATTTCAGACGAGTTTTGGATTTACTGGAATTTAAAAACCAGGTATCTCAATATTTGCGGTCGAGAGACGGTGGCGGGATGCTTGACATTCAATCACATTTCTTGCATGGGACCTAAGCATGCAACCAAGAACACATATTTGAATTTTCAACCAATTTATATGCATTAGAGCATGTGCATGTAGTTCAAATTTGAATTATGCACATAAATGCATTGAAAACTCAATTAATGCATAAAAATGTCAAAACGAACCCCAAAAAATCCCAGAAATTAACACAACACTCCTGTTGTTCTATGTTGACACTAGGAAAAAAATTGAAATCAAGAAGAGGCAATGGATATCGTCTCGTCCAGAAAGGTGAAACGTTCCCTACTGAAACCATCGGGCTTGTTGTGAGAAGCTCTGGTTTGTGAGAAGCATATACCAAAAATTGACCCAAATGGGACAAAAAATTTACCACAACATGTTGATGCCGCTCCATGATAGCATGCCAAGTTTCATGAAATTTGGATGAATTTTAGATTTACTAGAATTACAAAAGCAAGTACATCGATGTTTGCCAGAGAGCCACGATGCCGTGGTGTTTGAATTTCATCCCCATTTCTTGCATGGGACATAAGCATAAACCCATGGACACATATATGATGTGACAACCCATGTTGGTGCACCGGAGCATGTGCATGTAGTTTAATTTTGAATTGTGCACCTGAAATGGCTAGAAAACCAATTTAATGTATAAAATGTTCAAATGAACCCTAAATAATTCCAATTCTTTTATGACACACATGTAGTTGCATGTTCACTGCAGATAAAAGGTTTAGCAATTCAAACACCATCCATTGCTACTGTGACCCTATTATATAATTCAAATCAAGATGAAAAATCAAGTAGATCGCACACAGTTTATTATCACCAACCGTGTGAGATGCAGCACAAAATATCCTGGAGCACCGTCGGTGTATAGTACGCCTATGGCTTACGCGAGAAGGTGCGTCAGCTACAGTCCACAGTCAGCGTCTCAAGCACACTAGCTCGCTCCCCAAATATCATTTCACTGTTCAACCATCGCCGGTGAAAGATGGGCATGTGGACCCGCGTCGTGAGGGCAACTTTGGTGTCCCACTCCGGTGAGAGCACGGCCGTATCCGCCATGCGCGTGCTAACAAGGTGCATGAGCGCAGCCGCAATCTACGACCGGGCGGCCAAGGCAGCCCAAACGGCCGATGTTGCTTCTCAGGTGGCGGCAGCAACATCTGCCTTGGGGATAGCAACTCGCGAGAGGGGCACAGCAGTTGTCTGTTCCGCAGCGGTGGCCTTAGCCATGATGGAGGCCGCCCACGCCCAGCTCCTGGCAGTCACCGCACAAATCGAAGGAAGATTCTCCGACAACGGTCGTCAACCCACGGCCGAAGAGCTAGCAATCGCCGAGAGCGTTCGAGCAGCCGTCCGTTCCTCTGTTGCGTACCTTGCAACGACTGAGCCCATCCAAGCCCAGATCACGGCCGCCCACGCCTAGCTCGTGGCGGCCTTTTCCAAAGAGATGGCGGACAAGGATGGCGAGATGCTTGCCAAGTATGGTGTGATGGATGCCATGGAGCCCCTTCCCTAGGAGACCGTCGGGCGCGAGCTGGGCATGGAGGCGGCGGCGGAGATTGATGAGCACCAGCCGTAGTAGTACTCTTTGTTTTGTTTAATTAAGAGCATTGGTCTTTTATTTGTTAGAGTAATGTTTACGTCAGCTAGCTCTGTTTAATTGCTGAACTTGCTTGATTAAGAAGTGTGGGTGTGTTGTAGTCTCCTTTGTGTACCCAAATTATGCAATGACGTGGATGACCACTGTAACCATGGAAATTCAAACCAAAAATTTTGACGTTCAAACTCATCACACATGGGTTAAGCTATCTGAATCGTTTGTGATGTTCACATATCGTACACAGATCTGAATAAGGGACCATGTCTGATGACACTTTGCACGCCAGTTTTTTCGCTGAAGCGATTCCAAATTTTCGGCTTCCGCGGAAATATCTACCTCCCCGCCCCTCCCCCTTACCAAAAGCCACATTTCCCCTGTTTCCGCCTTCCTTTCCAAGTTGAAACCTTCACTCCTTGCTTGCAGCGCTGCCTCCTCGTCGGCAACCCTCCTTCACGCTGCTCGGCCTTGTCTATCCAGGCAGGTAAGCCACACCCGACCCCCATCCTCCTCCTCCTTCCACATCCCACATGCCCCGACCGCCGGCGCGAGCGCGACACCTTCCACCCAAATCACCAACCCCTCCACCAAATAAGCACCGCCCTAAGCCATGGTGCACACAATATAGCCAGGATCTCAAGGAGCATTTGGCAGCGGAGAAGAAAATCGCGGCCGCACGCGC
The DNA here is from genome assembly GCF_003073215.2 of Triticum urartu. Lineage (NCBI taxonomy): Eukaryota > Viridiplantae > Streptophyta > Magnoliopsida > Poales > Poaceae > Triticum > Triticum urartu. Next base: position 342,212,433 of record NC_053024.1, on the reverse strand, counting down.
GGATGAAGTCGCGATGGCTGCCATTCGTGCCGACCCCCAGATCTTGGCGGAGCACCTTGCCATTTGCTAGCTATGCTGGTTAAGCATGCTCGATTTACCCGTTGTGTGCTGCTCCTGCCTTTCCTTCACAAATTCTAGTGAATTATGCTATCTAATTTTACCATGCAATCTGTTTCTCTAGTGTATATGTTCTATATGTCGTGCAGTGTGGTGCTCACTTATTAATTGTGTTATTAATTAGTTGTCGTCTTCAGTTAACTATTTGGTTCAATTCTGCAAATGTGATGTTCAATTCTTCAGGCTGCAATTTTGTATTGTCTTCCATGTGAGCAATAAATCGAATTTATCTTTACAAAATACATGAGAAACAAATACAATTGCTATATTTCCAAGTTGTCAAGCATGCTTGGTTTGGTTATACATTGTGCAATGTGGTGCTCAATTAACATTTGGTTCATTTACTTGGTGGTGTTTAGTTAACTATTCTATTCAATTATGCAATGCGTTGTTCAATAGTTGTGGGTGCATTCTGTTATTGTATACCATGTGACGAATAAATTGAATTTGGCTGTAGTAAATACATGAGAAACAAATGCAATTGCTATAGTTGGATGTAGTTAACTGTTTGGTTAACTGTGTGATCTTCTATTAGGAGTATGTTATATTGTGACATGTGGTGCTCAGTTAATGTTTGGATCATTTGTTGTGGTGTTTAGTTGACTGCTTGGTTCAATTCTGCAATGCGATGTCCAATTGTCGTGGGTAGAATTTTGTATTGTTATGCATGTGAGGAATAAATCGAATTTGGCTGTACTTAATACATGAGAAACATATACAAGTGCTATATTTCCTAGTTCTTAATCATGCTTGGTTTGGATAAATGGGTTTTCCATGTGGCTTGAATTAATCTGATGAATCTGCAATGTGCTTATTTTTCATCAACATAGTTTACTGATAGCATGCGAACCCTTACTTAACCTGATGACTAACTACCGTATATGTGTTGCAGGGAAACAATGGGAGGCACTGAGGTTTACAATCGAGGTTAGCACGTGCATGGTCATTGTCTAATAGCACATTATTGTGCAATTGCAGGAACCATCCTAATATTTAGGTTTTAACAATTTGGTCTTGCACATGTAGGTCCTGCTGTCAGAGGTTTTGACCCACTGTTCGACCCTTTTTGCATATGGGGAAATGAGTTGTCCATGAATATCAATCAAATCAAGAAACTCAGAAAGATTGTTGGGATAAAGAAATTAGCGACAAAAAACAACAAGATCATTGTCTGCACAATGAAGAAGACATCAGTTCACTACAAGATGGTACTAACTATTATACCTTGTCTTTTTTTATTCCTTTGCCCCATTTCCAATATAGAGAAGATATTTATGCACATCCTTGTTTTTAGGCCTTTCCAAAGTTGTTCACTGATGATTACCTCTCAAACCACCTATATGGTTAGGAGGCGAGGAAGGTTTTCATACAACACCCACGGTTCAATATTGAAGTGTTCCTGAAGAGGACGAAGGACGGATGGTCAATCATCCACGGGCACTGGCCTAAAGCTGCAAAGACCTTCAACATGAATGAAGGCTCAATATTTGCCTTCCGCTTCAGTAGTTCTCCAGATGAGATGCATCTGTCTATATACCGTCTATGATGCTAATTTTGAAAGGTTCTACATGTTGCATGTGGAACTTGGTGTTGGTGTAGTTGTGTAATGGGGTAGCTGAGTGCTGAAGCTATATCTTGTTGTACTCTGATGTATTTCAATTATGAAATTCTGCTTCCTTAATATGGAAATGAAATATATTATGTGCTTAATATGAATGTCAATTAGATTAATAAATGGATTATTAATAATAGGTCAATTAGCCTGCTAATGGCGAATTAGCCTGCTAATTGGGTTTTGCTATTGCAAAAGGTTATTGAAAAAATATCGTGGGCGATGACCTCTTCTATCAATGATGTTCAATGGCGCGCGGGTCATATTGCAGCTTTAAGCCGGTTTATAAGCCGCCTGGGAGAGAAGGCTATTCCTTTATACCAGATGATGAAGAATACAGATCATTTTGTTTGGAGTGATGCTGCCAACGAGGCATTTGGGGCGCTTAAAAAGCAGCTCGCTGAGCCACCGGTTCTCGCAACTCCCATTGAGAAGGAACCATTGCTCTTTTATGTAGCGGCAAACAACAGAGCCGTCAGCGTTGTAGTCGTGGTGGATTGGAAGGAGCCTGGTAAGGAATATCCGGTTCAAAGACAGGTTTATTATGTCAGTGAACTTCTGATTGAGTCAAAGCAAAGATATCCTCATTGGTAGAAGCTAGTATATGGGGTGTTTATTGCCAGTCGCAAATTGAAGCAGTATTTTCTTGGTCATCCCATTAGTGTGGTTATTTCAGCCCCTCTAGATGATATAATTTAAAATAGAGAAGCCACAGGACGAGTGGCCAAGTGGGCCATTGAACTGGGACCTCATGGGTTGAAATATACCCCAAGGACAGCTATCAAATCTCAAGCTCTTATCGATTTCATCAACAAGTGGATAGAGTTTCAGATGCCTGAGGGTAAGCCGGATAACAGTTACTGGACAATCCATTTTGATGGGTCTCGGCAGCTTGAGGGCTCGGGGGCTAGAGTTATCTTTACTTCCCCGCATGGTGATAAATTTTGTTACGTGCTACGATTAATGTTCCCTTACACTAACAGTGCAGCTGAGCATGAAGCCTTGCTTCATGGCCTACGCGCGGCCAAGGAGATGAATTTAAGCCAGGTCAGGTGCTTTGGTGATTCAGGCTTGGTGGCTCAGCAAGTTTCAGGTACTTGGGATTCTAAAGACCCACTCATGGCGGCTTATCGTCGGGCGGTTGACGCCATTGCTGGTCACTTCAAAGTTTATCAAGTGGAGCACATTGATCGTAGAAAGAACGAGGCAGCTGATGCTTTAAGCCGGCTCGGATCTCAGCGTAAGCCGGTGCCTCCCAATATTTTTCTTGATATCCTACATAACCCTTCAGTTAAATTGCCAACAGAAGAGGATCTTGCAATCCCTAACCCAGAGGCACAATTAGTGGCGGCTCTTCATGCCACCCAGGATTGGACAGTTCCTTATTTAGCTTATATGACCCAGGGAGAATTGCCTAAGGATGAAACTTTAGCCAGGCAAATAACCCGGCGGTCCAAGTCAATGACCATCGTCAATGGCGAGTTACACCGATGCAGCATCACAAGAGTGTTCCAGCAGTGTGTTTCTCCTGATGAAGGCCATGAAATCCTACGGGAGATTCATGAAGGAGATTGTGGCCATCATGCCGGCTTAAAGTCTCTGGTGGTTAAAGCCTTTCGTCATGGGTTTTACTGGTTGACGGCTCACGCTGATGCAGAAGATCTGGTTAGCAAGTGCGATGGTTGTCAGAAATTTTCAAAACGAGCTCATGTGTCGGCTCAAGAATTGAGGATGATTCCAATTACTTGGCCATTTGCCGTTTCGGGGCTGGATATGGTTGGGCCTTTTAAAAGGTCTAAGGACAAAAAGACTCACCTCTTGGTGGCAGTTGATAAGTTTACAAAGTTGGTGGAGGCGGAGCCGGTCAGTAAGTGTGACGCAGCAACGGCGGTTCAAATCATCAAAAAGGTGATTTTCCATTTTGGTTACCCTCACAGCATTATAACTGACAATGGAACAAATTTGTCTAAAGGCGCAGTGAAACAATTCTGTCAATGAGAGCACATCCGGCTTGACGTTTCATCAGTGGCTCACCCCCAGTCCAATGGTCAAGCTGAAAGAGCCAACCAAGAAATCTTGAGAGGCATAAAACCCCGGCTTATGGTCCCTCTGAAACGGACGCCCGGTTGTTGGGCTGAGGAGTTACCTTCAGTGCTTTGGAGTATTAATACTAACCCCAACAGATCCACGGGTAATAGACCTTTTTCATGGTTTACGGAGCTGAGGCAGTTTTCCCTAGTGACATCCAACACGACTCGCCCCGTGTGGCAGTGGCGGTGCAACAAACCCTGGGTCTGTTGACTAACTGTGCACAGGCACAAGATCAAGATTGAAGCACCAGCTCAAGGCAGTGATTGAAAGACCAAGAGATTTGAAGAACCAACATGCAACTCAGGAGAACTAAGGCTAAGACCAAGGAGAAGAATATCGGTAAGAGAAGCTTGCCGGGCAGGTGAGCCCGGCAAGGGGCGAGCCCACCACCAGAAGCAAAGCAACCAAGGCTCCCCGGCAGGGCCTGCCGGGGCTCACGGGGGCAGAACCGCCCCACCAACCACTCAAGCAGGACCCACATCGTCAATCAGTGTAGTGTCAAGCCGCAAGGTGATTAAGTGGCAGTCATTCACCACATGGCAGCCATTTCCTGCAGAGAAGCATACAGATGACACCCGTCCTGCGACGTGTCAAGAGAGCAGGAGTGGAGCTGGCAAAATAGCCCGGTAGGCCTTGCCGGGCGCCCAGTGATATGACACTAAGCGGTGCATTTAATGCACCCTGTCAGCCCGCAGAGTTAGGTATGATATCACTGTTTGCTATCATATCAGTGGATAATGACCACTTTTCCACTGTGGTGGCCCCTTAATCTATAAAAGGAGGCCCATGGCACTTGTAGGAGAAGGTTGGAAAGTTGACAACCCCAAGCCACCACATACACGTAGTAGCCGCAGACAAACCTTGCCAGGCAAGTGTACTACGCACCACCACATCCATTCTTCCATCAATCCACTAAAGCAAGAGTAGGGTCTTACGCCTCCCGGCGGCCCGAACCTGGGTAAATCGATTGTGTGCTCTCTACCATGCGGTCGTGCGCTGGTCTGCTCTTTGTGCAACGTGTCGTCCCCCTGCCGAACCAGCAAGGGGCCACCCAGTCCCATAGGTGGCCGCGGACATCCCACGACATCTTTGGTGCGCCAGAAGAAATCTGGCACCTCAGCCCATCCTTCCACCTCAAAGGCTTCCCCACCCGTGACCTCCAACGCTGCGGGGAACACGGGAGCTCGCGAGGACGTGGACACCGCTAGGGGCGCGGTTGGAGCGGGTGGTACCGTTACCGCCGCCCCCGCGGCCGACGCGAGAGCCAAAGCTATTGGAGGAGACAACATCAGCATCATCTCGACGGTCAAGCTCCGCATGGTACGGGTGAGGGGGTCACTCCGTCCGCGCCCCCTCCCCTCACTGACGAGCATAGCCGCAGCAACGGTGCTCGGTCCGGGGCGAACCATCGCCCTCCGGTCACCCCCATCGCGGGAGCGGCCGCTGTGCACGCCCCTCCTCCTGGACGAGCCAACCAGGCTACTGCGCTCAACAGAGCTGCTGATCTTCAAGCACCACCGCCGCGCGACCCCGCTGCCCCGGTGGTCCCCCACTGCAGTGTGGGTGTGGCACCGTCGCCGTCACCACTGGCACCATCCGGAGGCAGGCGACGGTGCGGTCGACGTCATCGACATCCATGCCAAGTATGGCCATGGAGGCCATGGCGCGAGCTCAGTTATTACTGAGGCTCCCGCCAGCAGCCGAGCAAATGGATGAGTGGCGCGCCACCATCCAAAGCTTGATCGATTTTGCCGACGCTGGGGGCTCACGACGAACCAGCCCACTGCAACCTCCCCAAGCAATAGCCACCGCCCGCGCCGGTAGTCGTATGAAGGGGGTCGTCCCCACGGTTCAGTCCCTGTCAAGGCAGTCAACGAGGATGCGGAAGAATCAAGACCCCGACAACGTCTCGATGGCCTCTTCTGACCCTCGAGCACGTCCAGGCCAATGTTCAACCCCAGAAGACAGGCAACGGGAGGACGCGTGCGTCGTCGTCGAGCGGCGCCGCAACAATCCCTACCAGGCCGACGGGTGTGACGGCCTCAACGTTGACGAGCCTGCACTCGGTGTTGACGGGTGCCTACCCTTCGAGGTTGGCTACCCTGCCTTTACACGAGAGCTGCAGCAAGTCTGTTGGCCATCCGTTCGCACGTTCAAGCCAGAGATACCTGAGAAATACGATGGGAGGCTGAACCCGACAGAGTTCCTGAGCATCTACACCATCATTGTTCAGGCTGCCGGGGGAAGACATGAGAAGGTGTTCGCCAACTACTTCCCTTTGGCCTTCAGGTCCAATGTGAGGTCTTGGATAATGCACCTGCCGGAAACTCCATTTCGTCATGGGCAGACATGTGCCACGAGTTCATCAGTGCTTTCACCGGTGGCCACCAAGAGCTCGGCAGACCCAGCGACCTGCAGCTTCTCCAGCAGAAGGAAGGAGAAACCCTTCGTAAGTATTTACAGAGATTTAGTAGAGTTCATAGAAATATTCCAAATATCCATCTGGCAGCTGTTATAGCATCTTTCCAGTCTAATGTGCGCAACCGCTGCATTCATTCCCAAATGAATGTGCAGTTGCCCAAGACTGTAAAAGAACTATATACACTGGTGGATAAACGTGCCCAGATGGAAGAAGGAAGGAAGCTGCCCGGAGAGGAAGATTGCATTAATGTTGATTCAGAGGATGAGGATGAATCAACCAGTCAGAGGAAGGGCAAGAAGCGTAGCAAGAAGCTAAGGGATAAGACAGTGATGACTGTTGAAGGTTCGGGCACACCTCGCACCAGCAAGGAAGCTGCTGCATGCGTTTCCTGTCGGGAGGCCGCTGTCGCAGAAAAAGTTGGGTAAGGTGATGGACCGTACTGCAAGATCCATCGGACCAAGGGCCATGACCTTCAGGAGTGTTATCAGGTTGAGCAGCTTGTGAAGAGACAGAGGGCAGAGTATGATAAGCGTGATAAGGAGAAAGGTTAGAAGTTGTTGCGGTAAGGGCCGAGGAAGTGAAGCAAACCGCCCCAGCAAGCCCTTTCGGAACCAAGGAAAGCCCGCCAGGGGCCAAGAGAAGGAGACCTGTGATGATGTCAGTGATGGAGGGGATGAAGAGGAAACTAGTGAGCAGGAATTTCATAAGGCCACTGATTCCCTATGCATTGACGGAGGTGCATCTTTGCACACCTCTCATCGCCAACTCAAGCGATGGGCATGAGAGGTCAGTGTTGTGGAACCATCGCCAGAGGCCCGGAAGCTACTCAAGTGGTCTCGCACGCCCATCATCTTTGATGAAGAGGATCACCCCTGCCACACCACGGCGGTAGGGTGCTTGTCATTGTTGGTCTCCCAAACAATCCGCAACCTCAAGGTCACAAAGATGTTAGTGGATGGCGGCGTCGGGTTGAATCTGATTTCCCCAGCAGTTATGAGCAAACTTCAGATAGGAGAAGAGGAGCTAGAGGCCACCGGCATGTTTCAAGGAGTTAACCCCAGCAGGAGTCATCCTAAGGGGAAGATCACGTTGCCAATGACGTTCGGGGGAGAGTTGAACTTTTGGACTGAGAAGATTGTGTTTGATGTGGTTGATCTCCCCCTGACGTACAATGGGATTCTTGGATGACCAGCCCTGGCCAAGTTCATGGCAGCATCCCACTATGCTTACAACACCCTGAAAATGCCTAGGCCATTGGGAGTCCTCACTATCTTGTCAGATGAGAAGGATGCAATTATCTGTGCGGACAAGATGTATTGGGATGCAGTCATAGAAGAGGCCGCGGCGGCAGCAGTTCCCGCCAAGGAAAACAAAGGAAAGAAGAGGGACTATAGGACCTCCGGCAAGGAGTCCAGGAAGCGTGCCCCCTCTGAGTGCATGGCACTCGCTGGCGATGTGCCGGAGTGTTCCAACAGCAAAAGATCAAAGGTTGTTGCACCCCAAGTGAAGAGGGTCCAGGCAGGGCTGGCTGGCATTGATGGTACTTTCACTATCAGTGCCAACCTTGATGACAAATAGGAAAGTGCGCTCGTTTCCTTCCTGTGGGCGAATATCGATGTGTTTGCTTGGCAACCATCCGATATCCCCGGTGTTCCCAGGGAGGTAATTGAGCACCACCTTGCTATCTGCCCACACGCCCAACCCGTCAAACAGAAAGTATGGAAGCAGGCCTTGGAGAGGCAGCAGTTCATTGCCGAAGAGATCAAGAAGTTGGAAGCAACTGGTTTGGTTAGAGGAGTATTGCATCCAACATGGTTGGCAAATCCAGTAGTGGTCGGAAAAGCTAATGGGAAGTGGAGGCTTTGCATTGACTTCACAGACCTCAACAAAGCTTGCCCGAAGGACCCCTTTCCCTCGCCGCGTATCGACCAGATCGTGGACTCTACTTCGGGATGTGATTTGCTCTCCTTTTTTGATGCATATTCAGGATATCATCAGATCTTCATGTCTAAGGAAGATGAAGAGAAGACATCGTTCATCACTCCATGTGGTACGTACTGCTTTGTCCGCATGTCGTTCGGATTAAAGAGTGTCGGGTCCACTTTTGCAAGGGCAGTCTAGATTGGTTTTGAGCCACAACTGCACAGAAATATAGAAGTCTATATGGATGATATTATGGACAAAACCAAGGATAAGGCCACCCTTATCCAGGATTTGGAAGAGAAATTTGCCAATCTGCGCAAGATAAATCTGAAGCTTAATCCAGAGAAGTGTGTGTTTGGTGTTCCCTCTGGCAAGCTACTTGGGTTCTTCATGTCCCATCGAGGGATCGAAGCCAACCCCAACAAGATCAAGGCCATTGAGCAGATCCAAGCGCCAAGGACAGTTAAGGATGTGAGGCGCTTGACGGGATGCGTTGCCGCACTGAGCAGATTCATCTCCAAGTCTGCCAAGCGTGCCCTGCCATTGTTCAAAGTTTTGAAGAAGGCAGGACCTATGAAGTGGACCCCGAAAGCAGATGCAGCTCTGCAAGAGTTGAAAGCCTACCTATCGTCTGTGCCAAGCTTGGTTGCACCTAGACCTCAAGAACCATTGTTGTTATACTTGGCGGCAACCAATCAAGTAGTCAGTGCCACTTTGGTAGCGTAGCGAGAGGTGGATGAAGCAGAAAGTGAACAGATCACGGCAAAGTCAGAAAAGGATCAGGACAGTAGTGAGCACGGCAACGAGAGCAACCCCAAGGACGCGGCACGGAAGAAAGTGGTGCAGCGCCCAGTGTAATTCGTCAGCTCCTTATTACAGGGATCTAGATCGAGGTACTCTGGCGTGCAAAAGTTGATCTTTGGTCTCATTATGGCCTCAAGGAAACTACGCCACTACTTCCAAGCCCATGAGATCATGGTTGTCACTCGTTTCCTGTTGCAAAGGATACTCCGAAACCCTGAGGCAACTGGCAGAATAGTGGAATGGGCTTTGGAGTTATCCATCTTTGGTTTGAAATTTGAGAGCACTTCAATAATTCAGAGCAGGGCATTGGCAGAGTTTATCACAGAATGGACGCCACCTGATGAGGAAAGGATAGAGACGGCTCTCCCGGTAAGGAATCCCCCCAAGAATGGATCATGTATTTTGATGGTGCTTTTTCCCTACAAGGAGCAGGGGCTGGCGTGCTTCTTGTTGCCCCCTCCGGGGAGCACTTGAAGTACGTCATCCAGATGCACTTTGCTCGGGAAGAAGCCACTAACAATACAGCAGAGTATGAAGGGCTCCTTGCCGGGCTCAGGATTGCAACAGAATTGAGAATTAAGAAGTTGATCATTCAAGGAGATTCATAGCTTGTGGTGAGACAAGTCAACAAGGATTACCAAAGCCCATTGATGGAAGCATACGTTGAGGAAGTAAGGAGATTGAAGGAGCACTTTGACGGGCTGCAAACAGAGCACGTGCCCCGTGCGGAAAATAGCATAGCTGATCACCTATCAAAGTGTGATGCGCAGAAGCTTCCTATGGAACTAGGAACTTCTGTTCTCCATCTCTCTCAACCCTCCATGTCACCAGCCACAATGGCCCGAAAAAGGAAAAAGATGGACTACGGTAAGCCTCTCCCGGTAGAGCCATGCGCTCCCGGCAGATACCCTGCTGGAAACAACTCCTCACAACCTGCCAAACCACCCCCTCGAGCCGAGCCTATGGACCCCGCGAACGAGGCTGGTGCTCCCGCAGCCGAGGAGGTGACGCTAGTCCTCATTGCCGAGCCTCAGGCTCCCACTTTGTCAAGGCACATTGTTCGCTTCCTCCAAACCAGAGAACTCCCTGGCAATCATGATGAAGCTGAAAGAGTAGCCCGGAGGGCCAGTATGTATCAGTTTGTCGATGACACTCTGTAGAGAAGGAGGCCCAACGGTGTGAAATTGAAGTGTGTTTGCCGGGATGATGGAAAGGAACTATTGGCTGAGATTCACAAAGGAATGTGCGGCTCACACATTGGATCAAGGGTATTAGTTGAGAAAGCATTCCGGCAAGGATTCTATTGGCCCACAGCCCTCCAAGATGCAGTTGAGATCATCACGAAGTGTGAAGCCTGTCAGTTCCATTCCAAGAAAACACACCTGCCTACCCAAGCCCTTCAGACAATCCCTTTATCATGGCCATTTTTGGTCTAGGGGGTTGATATCCTCGGCCCCATCCCCCGAGAAATCAGGGGCTTTGCATTCTTCTTCATCGCCATCGACAAGTTTACAAAGTCGCCGGAAGTGACTGCTCAATCGCCTATCAAGTTCTTGAAAGAATTGGTGTGTCATTTCGGGGTTCCGGCAAGGATTATCACAGACAACGGCACCCAGTTCATGAGCCACGCCTTCATGCAATATGTTCCCACCCTCGGATGCAAAATCTCATTCGCTTCTGTGGCACATCTCCGGAGCAATGGAAAAGCTGAGAGGGCAAATGCTGAAGTGCTTCGTGGACTTAAGACGAGAACTTTCGATACGCTGCAGAAGCACGGTAGGCGGTGGATCGAGGAGCTGCTGGTAGTTCTCTGGTCGCTCAGAACGACACCTAACTGAGCTACCGGGCAGACTCCCTTCTCCCTGGTCTATGGGGCAGAAGCAGTTATCCCCATGGAACTCATTTACGGGTCTCCTTGAGTGCTTCCCTACGATGAAGTAGCACAAGATCAGCACCGGCATGACGATGTTGTGCTATTTGAGGAGAACCATCTTCGGGCTGCTACGCTTGTTGCATGCTACCAGCAAGCCTTGCGTCACTATCATAGCCACAGGGTTCACGTCCGGTGTTTTGAGAAAGGTGACCTTGTCCTTAGGCGTGTTCAGTCCGCCAAGGGTACAAACAAGTTATCACCGAAGTGGGAAGGCCCTTACCGGGTGGTACGAGTCACTAGACCTGGCGCAGTCCGTCCAGAGACCGGAGATGGCACCCAGTTGCAAAACTCATGGAATATTGAGCATCTGCATAAGTTCTACTCATAAGGCGCAGAGGCTGCCGGGCCCAGCCCGGCAGCCGCCCATTGTACATGGCCTTGCCGAAGTTGCATGTAACCCCCTGTACAAGCCGGGGTGATGACCCCGTGTGAGATAAAATAAAGAAGCACTGTAGGGGGGGCCAACTAAGATTGCATGCATGCACAAGCACATCCAGATCATTGCATATGCATTTCGTGAGCATTTGCATATGCATATAGATAGGACTGCATCCTGCATTCATTCTCATCTACATGGAGTTGCAGGTTCCTACCGTGAACTTGACCCTAACAAAGGACGAGAAGATTGCACGGCACCGTGGTCCCCGGCAAGCCAAATAGATAATAAGTTTGCCTCTTGTCCATTAGTGTTCTGTAAGCTATAACTTGTGCATAGAGAAACCTCGCTGCTCTCTTGAAACTAGGGTGCTCCCATCCTTGGCTCGAATGTTGCTTCAGCCTGGATGGTCGTAGTGGCCCTTGATGGAAAGGGAGTGAGCGGGGAGCTGGCGCCTCGGTCTGTTCCCCGGCAGATATGGTTCTCCGGCAAACGAAAAGGTGTCAGCAGGATATCATGCCGGGTAAAGACGTTTAACTACAATAAAGAGGCACTCCACCTCTGCATTATACATGCATGATTTCTCGGCAAGGTTTATTTCTTTCATTGATATGCGAATACAAGTACAAGCATTACAGAACACAAAGATGGACTTGAGATTACATTATTTGAATTAAAATTTGGCAATTTCCTACAAGTTTAAGATTGAAAAAGGATAAGTGCTCGGTAATGCCCTTTCTTGTCCCTCTCCTCCTAGGTGCGGCTGTCGGGAGCAAGGAGGGCAAAAGGAGTGCCTAGCTGGAGGCCCAGCCCCCTCTCATCGGGCTCCAGGAGAGATAGCCAGATGGGAGCAGAAGCGTGAGGGAACGCCTCGATGAAGAGCAGGGCGGAAGGCGGCCCCCGTCAACCACAGTCACCAGGGCCAACAGGACTCGGCAGGACTAACGGAGTTGCACCCCGAGAGGAAGCCTGTCGGGGTCCAGCTGGAAGACTGCTGGAGGATCCCGGCAGCACCATCCACACCTCTGCATCCAACCCCCCAGAAAATCACATTGCCGGGGGAGGTGCAGATGCAGATGGTGGTGCTACCGCCTAATGAAGATGGTGTTGTCGGTGTCAAAACCGGCGGATCTCGGGTAGGGGGTCCCGAACTATGCGTCTAAGGCTGATGGTAACAGGAGGCGGGGGACACAATGTTTACCCAGGTTCGGGCCCTCTCGATGGAGGTAATACCCTAGTTCCTGCTTGATTGATCTTGATGATATGAGTATTACAAGATTTGATCTACCACGAGATCGTAGAGGCTAAACCCTAGAAGCTAGCCTATGATTATGATTGTTGTTGTCCTACGGACTAAACCCTCCGGTTTATATAGACAACGGAGGGGGCTAGGGTTACACAGAGTCGGTTACAAGGGAGGAGATCTACATATCCGAATTGCCAAGCTTGCCTTCCACGCAAAGGAGAGTCCCACCCGGACACGGGAAAAAGTCTTCAATCTTGTATCCTCATAGTCCAATAGTCCAGCCAAAGTATATAGTCCGGCTATCTGAGGACCCCCTAATCTAGGACTCCCTCAGTAGCCCCTAAACCAGGCTTCAATGACGATGAGTCCGGCGCGCAGATTGTCTTCGACATTGCAAGGCGGGTTCCTCCTCCGAATACTCCATAGAAGATTTTGAACACAAGGATCGTGTCCGGCTCTGCAAAACAAATTCCACATACCACCGTAGAGAGTATATTATTCAAAAAATCTAATCTGCTGACAACTTTTCATAACATGACGTCCTGCCATGGCCTAGTCATTACGAACCGTTTTTCCCTGCCTGCCACTGCACGTGTTGCGAGGCGGTTTTATTGGCATGTCTTTGTCGAAGCAGAGATCGTGTTCCCCTTATCACGGGATTCTCATCAATACGGATATGGGTAACCCAACTGCGCCATCAATCACGGCGCTTGGGGAATAAGCGATTTTATGGGGCAAGTAGGGAGGCGCACAGTTTCTACTACCTTTATAAAGGTACAAGGACTCCTATTTTTCACCTGCGCCTTCTTATTCCCCTGCCCATCCATTCTCGCGCACTCGAGCTCCAGCGCCCAAGTTCTCATTTTCTCCGCAAAGCCATTCCAAACATGTCTGGAGCGGGAGGCAAGTGGATGGTCTCCTCAATTACGGAGGAGAACATTACGAAGCTCCGGGAAGCCGGATACCTGGCCGCAGACATCGCGCACCGGCTCCCAAATGCGGGGCAGATCATCCCTACTCCAGAACCCCATGAGAGGGTTGTATTCCTCACCCACTTCGTCCGCGGGCTCGGATTTCCCCTCCACCCATTTGTCCGTGGGCTCATGTTCTACTACGGGCTGGACTTCCATGATCTGGCCCCAATTTTCATCCTCAACATCTCGGCGTTTATCGTCGTGTGCGAGGCCTTCCTCCGCATCAAGCCCCACTTCGGCATGTGGCTGAAGACCTTCAATGTGAAACCGAAGGTGGTGGTCGGCCAGCAAGCGGAGTGCGGAGGCGCCATGGTGGGCAAAATGCCCAACGTCACCTGGCTCGAAGGCTCCTATGTGGAGACCGTGAAGGGGTGGCAATCGGGGTGGTTCTACATCACCGAGCCGCGCGACACCAACTGGGTGGCGGCCCCCGAATTTCGATCCGGCATCCCCATGTGGCTCACCACCTGGAAAGAGATGGGCCTATCCTGGTGTTCATCGGTGGAGCTGACCGGACTCCAGAACTGTGTTAAAAATAAGATAAGCAAGAAAATCAAGCTTGTCAACATGGTCCAGGTCATGCTCTTCCGCCGGATCCTTCCGTGTCAAAGACGGGCATTCGATATGTGGGAGTTCGACCCGGCCAAGCACGAGACGCTGCAAGAGCTTTTCGAGACGACGCACCAAGACATCTGGAGGGTGCTGTTCAAGGCCGCCGAGGTACCTCCTCCCCTTACCAAGGATGGCGGACTCAGTGCAAAGCGCCCTGCCAATCTGGTAAGCTCTTTATATCTCATAAGATGTTCCTTTCCCCGGTATAATCATGTGAGGGATCTAAGCCTCCACGCCATTTTAACAGGACTGGGTAGCGACAGCAGAGCAGATCGATTGTCCGGTCCCATTGCCCGAAGATCCGGCAAGGGCTATCTTAACGGAGATGCTGGTTCCAGCGCCCTATGAGGCGCCGGGGAAGAAGGCCAAGAAGAAGGTCGCGGGGACCAAAAAAGGTCTCTGGCGCAAGGTCGTATCGGACTCATCGTCCGAAAACACCGAGGCGCACTCCTCCCACGAAAACGAGGAGGAGGAAGACGAAAGTTCCCCCCCTAGCCGGTGGAGACAAGAAAAGGAAGGCTGCCCCATCTGGGGAGGCCGAAGGGTCCAAGAAGGGAAGGACCCTCCTTCCAGACTACTCCACAACAGCCGCTTACATCGATGAGGAGTGGTTGCCCAGGGACAAGCCCCTGGCAAAGTCGTAAGTATCCGGATACTATAATAGTTCTGGTATGTTTTTTTTTATTACTTCTTATCATGTCAAACATGATCATGCAGTCCATCCAAAGCCCATATCGACGTATCCTCTTCGGATGAGTCTTTGGGCCAGTCGGCGATGAACAGCGATTCACTCCTGACAGACACCTCCCCCCGGCCCACGGACGACATCGAGGTGTTGTCTCAAAGGGCACCGACTAGGCGCAGGGGGGGCAAGAATCCCGTGGGCTCTAATGACAGGGGCCGCAGCAAGTTTGGCCCCCAGCCGGATACTGCGCCGGAACCTCCAGTGGTTCCGAATTTTGTTAGGCGACCCCTCTCTAAGGGGGGCGAGCCGTCTGTGCCGATGGCCTTTGTCCATCCATAGGCATCGGACAACTTGCTGGAAGCGTTTCGCGGCGCTTTCATTGGCGAAGAGCACCGCACTATCATGAGTGCGGTGGTCGAGAAGGTTCGGTCCACCAAAAGCGGACTAACCGAAGCCTGTGCCAGCCTCCTAACAGGCTTTGAGGTAAGTAATCAAATTATGAGAAAATATCACAGTATAAATAGTAGCCCCTGATGCTCTGTTTGGTGTTCACAAAGAAAGGCCGAACAGAGGATCAAATAATAATCACAGGAGTCTAATCAGAATATGTCTATGTGAATAAGCAGGCTTCGCTGCTGGCCGCTACCGCTCGTACTGCGGAGGTCTCCGAACTAAAGCGGGACCTTGAGCGGTGCGAGGAAGAGCTCGGCCTTACCAAGAGGCAGCTCGAAGAGAAAAAACGTAAGTGATACCCCATCTGTATATTGATAAAGAAAAAAAAGAAAGTGGTTACTAGATCATGGGATCATCATGAATGTTGCTAGGGGCCGCGACCAAAGTGGCGGCCCTGAAGAAGGCGTTGTCCGAGGCCGAAGAGAGAGCGGCCCAGGAGCGCATCGAGCGCGAGAAGCAAGAGGCCCAAGTCGGCGAGGTTCAGCAAGAGCTCCAGGATTTCATCAAAAAATACGAGTCCTTGGAGCGTGACTCTAAGACGCAGGGGTCCGAGCTTGCGAAGGCCCTCGAGAACGCACAAAATGCCATGGCCGAAGCTCAAAAGGCCCTCCAGGAGATTCAGGCGGTCAAGAAGATAGCGGCGGGTAAGGCATTCATTATGCAAAGCAAGCATGTGAAGGAAACTTTCCTTTTACTTACCCGAATTTGGAGCTCTCCAGGAGAGTTCGCAGATCTACCCAGCAGCGTATCGGATGTTGCAGAGTTCTACCGGGCCGAGGAAGGGAGCTCGACAGAAAAGTTGTTCTGGTCTCAATATACTGGGACCGAACATCCGATGCCCTTGAGCGACCAGCTGAAGAAACTGGTCGAGCTTCACAAGGCGGCCGAACTGGCCGTGAAGGGTCTCATAGTCTGGATTTGGCCTGGCAAGCCCCTGCCTGGCAGCTACTTCGTCCTGGTAAAGCGGCTTGTGAATGCCTGCCCATGGCTTGAAGTAATAAAGCGGTCCGTCTGCATTGAAGGTGCGCGCAGGGCCTTTGCCCGCGCGAAAGTGCACTGGGCGAAGATGGACGCCGAAAAGCTGGTGAAGGAGGGGCCACCGGAGGGCAAGGAGCATCACCACCCCAAAAAGTATTATGACAGTGTCCTGAAGGGTGCCCGCCTTGTGGCGGAGGAATGTGCTAAGGATGTAATATTTGAATGAATGTACTCATGTGATCCTATAATATGAAAACGAGTTCATATGCGCTATATAACGCTTGTCGATTTAAAATATTACCTTCTGTGTGGCCATTTATAAAATCTAAGAGTTGGCCAGTCGTCGGCTTCTGCCCCCATGTAACTAGTACTGAGGTGTTCGGGATTAATCTTAAACACTCTTCATCAAAAAAATTGGTCCTTTAAGGAGGTGTTTAGCGCAGCGAACAAGGCAATCGGACTATACATCTTTATCACTCTCACTTAGCCATAGAAGTCTACAATTTTAAATTTTGGCGAAGCCTCTAGTATTCGGAAGGCCGAACTTGGGGCGCTATATACGCCTAAATCGGACAAGGCCGATTCCTCACCCGAAGCGGAAAAAATCTTTAAGGATTTGAGACCTCTCGAACAGCGACCAGCTCTCGCCGCATCATGACAGTCAGTTTTTGGCTTTCTCTACTGAGGTGCTCATCCGGAAGAACCGGGACACAATTGCAGTAGTTCTCCCAGTGCTACCTTAGCCGATATAGCGGAACGTAAGGTACCAAAACATGGGAGTCCGGCAAACCCAACAATTGACCCAAGACATGATTCGGAGCTGATGCATATAATGCTATAAGTTCGGGGCGCCGCACTATCGAAAGTGTTCGGACTTTTCTTGCCGTGTTATGGGTACACTGAAGCCCCTGGCGCACTGAACGTACCAGAATGTACGGGTGCAATTTGTCGTAAATAAGCAGACAGGGAAAAAAGATGAAGAAATGCAATACTAAGCTAATGATGTACATTGTTATTTGAATGATACGTCAAAGTGTATGTATACAAGTAGTGCAATAAGCAAAAATAGGACTATTTGACATGTCCTATCCAAGGGCAGGCTGCGTGTGGGTATGTAAAACAGGTATAGCGATCGTTATGAGAGACCACCTGGGGATTCCCTTGTACGTCAAAGCTTCTTGCTTCCTTGGTGTTTCCTTCCCATGATGGGTCCGATAATCAGGGTATCGGAGAGGGCCTTCAGAGAATAGGGTCCTGAAAGGAAGAAAATGGTAAAGATATATGGGTCCTGAGGCAGTTGAGCCGCATTGTGGGTCGTGCCATAGTCGTGCCTCCGCCTATGCCCATGGTATCTTGAGTGCGTAATTATGGACGCGCGACGCAAATTTCGCCGCTTGACTGGGACTGGGACGGAGGCCGAATTGCTAGGCAAGCTCAGAACGTGTCAGGCGATCCTGTTGTAGGGTACTCCGAACTCGCTTGAAGGTGTCCGAGGGCTTTATCGCCGAATTGGCGGTTTGCCTCAGAAGGCTGCTTTGTACTGCTGCTGCGAGGGCCGCAGTGTGCTCCTCCGTACGGAGCGAGCGTTCTGTGTTTCCATTAACTGTTATAACCCTGCAAGGTCCTGGCATTTTGAGCTTGAGGTATGCATAATGCGGTACTACATTGAATCAGGCGAATGCGGTTCGTCCGAGCAATGCGTGATAGCCACTGCGGAAGGGGACGATATCGAAGATCAACTCCTCGCTTCGGAAGTTGTCCGGGGATCCGAAGACCAGTTCCAGTGTGATGGAGCCCGTGCAATAGGCCTCTACACCTGGTATGACACCTTTAAAGGTGGTTTTGTGGGTTTGATCCTCGAGGGGTTGATACCCATTTTGCGCACTGTATCCTGATAGAGCAGGTTCAGGCTACTGCCACCGTCCATAAGGACTCGAGTGAGGTGAAATCCGTCGATGATGGGGTCAAGGACCAATGCGGCAGAACCTCCATGACGGATACTGGTAGGGTGGTCCCTACGGTCGAAAGTGATCGGACAAGAAGACCATGGGTTGAACTTTGGGGTGACTGGCTCCATCGCATAGATGTCCCTTAGTGCATGCTTCCATTCCCGCTTGGGAATATGGGTTGCATATATCATGTTCACTCTTTTCACTTGGGGAGGAAAATTCTTCTATCCTCCTGTGTTCGGCGGCCGGGGCTCCTCCTCGTCGTCGCTATGCAGCCCCTTTTCCTTGTTTTCGGCATTCAACTTGTCGGCATGTTTAAACACCCAGCATTCTCTGTTGGTGTGGTTGGCTGGTTTATCGGGGGTGCCGTGAATTTGGCACGAGCGATCGAGTATGCGGTCCAAACTGGATGGGCCCGGATTGCTTCTTTTGAACGGATTTTTCCACTGACCGGATTTAGAGCCACTGAATCCGGCATTGACTGCCGTGTCTTCAGTGTTGTCACCGTTGTTGCGGCTTTTCTGTCTATTGTGACGTGGCTTGCTGTTGCTATCTCTGGCATCTGAATTGCCAGGATTTCTTGATGTGTTGTTGCTGCGAGCCTGCCAGCTGTCCTCGCCCGCACAAAAGTGGGTCATGAGTGTCATGAGGGCTGCCATGGACTTCGGCTTCTCTTGGCCGAGGTGTCGGGTGAGCCACTCATCACGGATGGTATGCTTAAATGCCGCTAAGGCCTCGGCATCCGGACAGTCGATAATTTGGTTATTTTTAGCTAGGAACCGAGTCCAGAATTTCCTGGCTGACTCCCCGGGCTGCTGGGTTATGTGACTCAAGTCATCAGCATCCGGTGGTCACACATAAGTGCCCGGGAAGTTGTCAAGGAATGTGTCTTCCAAGTTCTCCCAACTGCCAATGCAGTTTGCCGGCAGGCGATTCAGCCAATGCCGAGCCTGTCCTTTGAGTTTTAGTGGGAGGTACTTGATGGCATGTAGATCGTCACCATGGGCCATGTGGATGTGGAGGAGGAAATCTTCAATCCATACCGCGGGGTCTGTTGTACCATCATATGATTCAATGTTTACGGGTTTAAACCCTTCTGGGAATTCGTGATCCATTACTTCGTCGGTGAAGCATAGGGGGTGTGCGGCGCCTTTGTGTTGGGCTATATCACGACACAGTTCGTATGAGTCTTGTTTGCTGTATTCGGCCCGGCCGGATTTGCTTTTAGTATATCCGGCGTGACGGTCATCATCACACGTTGGGGCGCGCTCCCGTGATCCATAGATCGATCTTGTATGTCCTGCTTTGTTTTCCAATATGTCTCACAGGTCCTACGTGTAGCCCCGGGCCTTGGTGTTTTTGTTTGACTGGCGACGGGGTGCGGGCTGGACTTCGGGCTGATATGCCGCTTTGTCTCGGCCACGAGGTGGCCGGTCAGCCACATCATACGCTGGTAGTGTAGGTTTTAATGCTTCCTCCTCGAGTTGGGGTAGCAACATGTGCTTTGGGTAACTTTTGGTTGGGCGCTCGGGTTCGTATTCCTCGGCTGGCAGGACCTCGATCCATCTATCCTCTAGCAGATCTTGATCAGCTTGAAGCTGCTGTTGCTTTTTCTTCAGGCTTTATGCTGTGTCTATAAGCCGGCGCTTGAAGCTCTCCTGCTCAACGGGATCCTCGGGCATGATGAATTCTTTGTCGCCGAGGCTCACCTCGTCTTTGGAGAGGGGCATGTAATTGTCATCCCCTGATTCTCCGTCTGTCGCCTGTTCCTTAGGGCTCGCTTGCCCATCCTCCCGCTCGAAGCCTGGCTAGAGGGGATTGTCTTCATCTTCGGCACTATCCGCAACATTATTGTCTCTTGTGCCGGTATCACTGCTTTTGCTATGGCGGGGCTTAGAGCGGCGTTGATGATGCCGATGCTTAGATTGCTTCTCGAGGGGGTTATCCTCCGTTGCCTTATTGCCATTGCTTTCTTTGGGGGTGTCCACCATGTATATATCATATGATGAGGTGGCTGTCCAGCGCCCTGTGGGCGGTGGTTCTTGTTCTTCTCCTGCATCGTGGTCCATACTGTCGATGTCTTCAGAGCCGAAATCAAGCATGTCGGTTAAGTCGTCGACAGTGGCTATTAAGTGGGTGGTGGGTGGGGAATGAATTTCATCGTCGGCTTCCCACTCCAGCCGGACATAATTCGGCCAAGGGTCTCCTGACAAGGAGAGAGACCTCAATGAATTTAGCACGTCACCCAAGGGCGAGTGCAAAAAGATATCCGCGGAGGTAAACTCCATGATCGGTGCCCAGTCAGATTCGATAGGCACGGACGCAAGCGGTTCGGAGCCTGTGGCCGGGGATGAATCCAAGGGTCCGGTAACACAGGTCTCATAGGAGGTGAAGTCAGTATTCGGCTCTATCGCCGCTGAGTGTGCGGCCTCCGTGGCGGGGTCCATCCACCCGTCCTCGGACAGCACGATCTGCTCCGGATTGGGGGCCGGAGTAGCAACAGGTGTGATCTCACGAACACTGTCCGACGGTAGAGTTAAGTCATGCTCGTCGTGACTGTGCAGCGCACCTGACATGGGCTCGAATCCATCAAAGATCAAGTCTCCGCCGATGTCAGCAGTATAGTTCAAGCTTCCAAACCTAACCTGATGGCCAGGGGCGTAGCTCTCGATCTGCTCCAGATGGCCAAGCGAGTTGGCCCGCAGTACGAAGCCGCCGAATACGAAGATCTGTCCGGGGAGAAAAACCTCACCTTGGATCGCATCGTTGCCGATTATCGAAGGAGCCATCAAGCCTTTATCGTGACGGCGTAGTGGAACTCTCAATGAAAGCACCAATGTCGGTGTCAAAACCAGCGGATCTCGGGTAGGGGGTCCCGAACTGTGTGTCTAAGGATGATGGTAACAGGAGGCGGGGGACACAATATTTACCCAGGTTCGGGCCCTCTCGATGGAGGTAATACCCTACTTCCTGCTTGATTGATCATGATGATATGAGTATTACAAGAGTTGATCTACCACGATATCATAGAGGCTAAACCCTAGAAGCTAGCCTATGATTATGATTGTTGTTGTCCTACGGACTAAACCCTTCGGTTTACATAGACACTGGAGGGGGCTAGGGTTACACAGAGTCGGTTACAAGGGAGGAGATCTACATATCCGAATTGCCAAGCTTGCCTTCCACGCAAAGGAGAGTCCCACCCGGACACGGGACGAAGTCTTCAATCTTGTATCCTCATAGTCCAACAGTCCGTCCAAAGTACATAGTCTGGATGTCCGAGGACCCCCTAATCCAGGACTCCCTCAGGTGCGGGCAACAATCAGCCGGAGTCAGAGTTGTCGCTCCTCCACCGATTGTCGTCGTCATCGCCGTCATTGTCCTCCTCGTCGCTTTCTCTCGAGGAGGATCTTTCATCGTCGGTCGAGCTCTCCACGCAGCACCCTAAGCGGCCTCCCAAGCGCCCGAAGATCTTTACGGAGAGTAGGCCACTCTCCATTAATTTAGAATGGAGAATGTGCCCCTCCGAGAAGCTGTGGGCACGGGCGAAGGTCTTCTAGCCACGGCGGAGGTACATTACATGAGGAGTGGGGAAGTCGACATCAACCCTCGTGCTTCCGTCCCCACAGCCCCTCATGGGTAACCTCAGGGCGCGCGAACGCTCGAGCTCCATCTCCCGCACAAAGAAGGTCAGGAGACGAAGGCGGCTGCGTAAGGGCTTGTACAGACTTATGATAAACTCTCGAGGCTGGTCCCCGACATGGCCTTCCATCGGAGGTGGAGCCACCGTAGAGGCGCCACCAGGGCACCGCCCCTTCCTCCTCCTCCTCGAGCACCACGGAGACCAGGATCATGCCCCCTGCCTCCTCTCCTTGCGGACGATTCCGCTGCCTCAGGATCCGGAGGAGGAGGGGCGCACTGTCGAGAAGAAGCCCTCATCTCCACCACCGGAACTCCACCGCACCCTCGCCCTCGCGCCATGGCCAGATGAGAAGAATCACAAAGGAGAGGAAGAAGTGTGTGCAGGAGAACACTGCCCCGACCCTTTATAGGAGGATGGGGAAGGGGGTTGGTTCCTCCTACGGGAAACGGCCGCCCCTCTCCTCCAATACGGCTCCTCTGCACCCACTATGACTCTGAAGGACGAAGCCGCCCTTCTACCCCAACCGACGACGCCCAGATTTCAGCCATGGCACTTTCCCCCGTGTCCTCCGCATCCACCATGTACCATGCCCAATGCATGCAGGACACGTGGCAGGGCGCGTGTGGAACGAGGGGCGAGTGGGGTGGCAGTTTTCACCCCATGATCTTAGTGCGAGGAGAATCCGCGGGCCACGATCCAACTCCTTCCATGATGACCGCGCGCAACGCGGGCGGGGAAACCGGAAACTGACCCGGGATCAAGATTGAAGAAATAGCAACGAAAAACTCAAGGGGCCAACCCCATCAGCAACCTTTGCATGTGCACTTATTAGGCCCTACCCCGGCGATGCTCAGCAGCGCATTCGGGGCAGGCCCGGGGGCTTCTGTCGGTGCAACAAACCCTGGGTCTGTTGACCAACTGTGCACAGGCACAAGATCAAGATTGAAGCACTAGCTCAAGGCAGTGATTGGAAGACCAAGAGATTTGAAGAACCAACATGCAGCTCAGGAGAACCAAGGCTGAGCCCAAGGAGTAGAATATCGACAAGAGAAGGGCCTCCCTTGCCGGGCAGGCGAGCCCGGCAAGGGGCGAGGCCACCACCGGAAGCAAAGCAACCACGGCTCCCCGACAGGGTCTGCCGAGGCTCGCGGGGGCAGAACCGCCCCACCAACCACTCAAGCATGACCCACGCGTCAATCAGTGCGGTGTCAAGCCGCAAGGTGATAAGTGGCAGCCATTCGCCACATGGCGGACATTTCCTACAGAGAAGCATACAGATGACACCCGTCCTGCAACATGTCAAGAGAGTAGGATCGAAGCTGGCAAAATGCCCCGGCAGGCCTTGCCGGGCGCCCAGTGATGTGACACTAAGAGGTGCATTTAATGCACCCTGTCAGCCCGCAGAGTTAGGTATGATAGCACTATTCGCTATCATATCAGTGGATAATGACCACTTTGCCATTGTGGTGACCTCTTAATCTATAAAAGGAGGCCCATGGCACTCGTAGGAGAAGGTTGGAAAGTTGACAACCCCAAGCCACCACATACACGTAGTAGCCACAGGCAAACCTTGCCGAGCAAGTGTACTACGCACCACCACATCCATTCTTCCATCAATCCACTAAAGCAGGAGTAGGGTCTTACGCCTCGCGGCAGCCCGAACCTGGGTAAATCAATTGTGTGCTCTCTGTCGCACGGTCATGCGCTGGTCTGCTCTTTGTGCAACGCGCCGTCCCCCTGCTAAACCAGCAAGGGCCACCTGGTCCCATAGGTGGCCGCGGAAATCCTGTGACAAGCAACTTATGTTGAAGCTGAAAATGAAACAGCGCGATAAGATGCTCTAGACCTTTTGGATGAGGAGCGTGACCTTGTAGCAGCTCATTCGGCAATTTACCAGCAAGATTTATGTCGATATCAATGCCGTCGGGTTAAAACTCGAACCTTTCAAGTGGCAACTTGGTGCTTCGGCTCATCCAGGATCAAATAGATATGCACAAGCTGTCCCCGCCTTGGGAAGGGCCCTTTGTGGTCAGCAAAAATTTGAACAACGGGTCATATTACCTCACTGATGTTCGAGGACACAAGGACTCCCGCAAGTCGGAAGAGGAGACCCGCCGCCCGTGGAATATCGTTCATCTACGGCCATATTACACTTGAGCTGCCAGTTCTGGTATTGTACATACATAGACCAATGTATATATTATTATTCAGTTTAATAAAGTTGGCACCCTGAGAATTTGGGGCCTCTGTCGTTTCAGTTTCCAGCAAAACTGAGTCTTTGTTCCCTGATTCATTGGTCTCATGGGGGCTTCTTGCTCATCGAGCATAGCTGTTCACACCCATGAGATCCGGTTCTCAAGCCGATTCATTGGTTTCATGGGGGCTTCCTGCTCATCGAGCATAGCTGTTCACACCCATGAGATCCGGTTCTCAAGCCGATTCATTGGTCTCATGGGGGCTTCATGTTCATCGAGCATAGCTGTTCACACCCATGAGATCCAGTTCTCAAGCCGATTCATTGGACATTTGGGGGCTTCATGTTCAATGAACATAGCTCGCTCACCCATCTTGATCCGGCCTATGACCACCTTATTGGTCACGTGGGGGCTTCCTGCTCCCCGAGCATAGCTATTCACACCCATGTGATCCGGTTTCCAAGCCGAACATTGAGTTAAACATTTTTGTTTGCTTGATGCTGCTCCGCTAGGTGACCCGCCGAACTCTTGACAGTTACTCTTTTGATAAGACCCTGAAATTGTCAAGGTTAAAATGGCGGCCTTTGTCACGTGAGAGCCGGCTTACATAGAGCTAGGATAAACTCACCTGTTGTCGCAGTCTCTCCGCTATGTGGCCCATTTGTACTCTTGCCGGTTACTCTTTTCAATAAGACCCTGAACTGGTTAAGGTTAAAACAACGGATTTATGTCACATGAGAGCCGGCTTATGGGATAAAAATGGATTATTTTTTTTCAAAAACAGAATAGAGTTGCACTCTTCTGGACCTGTCAAGCTTCCGGCTTGCAGGCTTACATATTTACAGCATCGATATGCTATTGGTCCATAGGTATGATATCATATTTGAATAAGTATTTGTTTTTTTTAAACCGCGCTAGTTATAGACTTTAAGTCGCCAGGACATATCATGTTGGATGTTATGACCCGCCCTGACGAAAACCGCCAGGACATTTTTTCTTCAATGTGTGCAGATGCATTATGAGATAACATGATCTACTTTCCATAATCTCTCATGGCAAAAGAATAAGTACCATCAGTTTTCTAGAGGATAAAATGTGCACGATGGCACGGCAGACCATTGTTTTACTAGTCTATTACATGGCTCCGCGAGCCCAAATTATTAAGTGTTTTTCAGGCAACGTATGATGACGCAAATTATGAGCCGTCCAGCGGATCAATCTTCCTGGTCTTGGCGGGTTGAGCCTTTCGAGTCATCCCGCGCCACTTCTTCTTTTGCTTCTGCCGTCTGGAAGCTCGGATGACCAATTGATGCCAATTAAGGCTTGAAACTCAGCTTCATCATCAATAAGTTCAGATGGATCAATTTCAGGAGCAAAAGTATGCCTACGGGTTGGAGGAATCAGTTCTACAACTTCATAAGCCAGCGTTCTCACTTTTGAGTTGTCTGCTTTATAAGCCGCCTGATATTTTGATAGATCAGTTTCTTCGGCAATTTTCCTCACCGCCGAACGCATCTCTTTCATGCAGGCAACAAAGTCTTTTTTATCAAACGGAGAGCCATCTTCTTTAAAACCGGGGCAGCCACTAGCCAGCTCAGCCGAGTCAAATTTGTCTTGCCATGCCTTTGCCCGGCTCAAAGTTGTAATGGTGCCAGCTCTAGCGGCAAACCGTTTGATTTCTTAAATTCTTGCAAGCAGGACAGAAAACTTGTGCAAAACATCCCTGATGAGCAACGACGCCTGCTTGGTTTGTGAAATGGCAATTATGGCATGCTGAGCACATGTGTATAATAGCTCTACCGGCGTATAGCCCGCCTTGAGTTTTATCACTATCTCTGGGCCAAGATTGTACTTCTGGGGCCTGTCCAACACAATATGCGAGTAAGTCATCAGGCGGCTTACAGCATCAAGAATCAGAATTGATCATGATATTTAAGTGTTTCTTACCAAAAATAGCGGCAGTCATGTGTGTGATATGGCGCTTTAAGCCGCTCAGTTCGGTGGTGACCTTTTGCAAAGAAGTTTCAGCATTTTCTGCCCTCTGCACCAAGGCAGCTTTTTCTTCAGCCCAGCTGGCTCTCTCAGCATTAAAACTGGTTTTAAGCTTCTTTGTTTCTTCCAAGCTAACCTTAAATTTGGAGTCATCCTTCCGGGTCTCTGATTCTTGTACTTCGAGTCGGGTTTTTAAATTGGCCAATTGAGATTGAAATTGACTAGAGGCCTCCTGCAAGTCGAAGGTTGAGTAAATAATTACAGATATGCTACAAGTTAATACAAGAGAAGTCCCAAGTCCTTTGCAAGCAACAGCACTCGGCACTTGGGGGCTAATGGGTGCAGAAGGTCTCTTTAGGCACTGACAGACAACCCGGTTCATCTTTTTCAAAGATAACCCGACATGTGAGGGCTATGAGTGAGATTTAATTCACAAGATACTTTACTAAATCCGATTTAGGATGTTATCATTATCATCTTTTGTATTAAAGTCTTTGCCATAGTCAACATAATCTTTCCTATGCCTAAGACTTGGGGGCTGAAGGAATATATCTTACAGACAAGGCAGAAGTTGGTACCTCATATTTCTAGTGCATGTGTTTGACCATGTCAATCTCTAGATCACGGCTAGTGTGCACCTGGTTAAGATAGCCAGATAGTACTTCATTGATGCGTAGATGAGAGTAATTGGCCATGTCAAATCCGACCTTGCACTTCTTGATCAATTCTTCCTTAGCAGAATGTTTTGCTAAGACTGTGGGATTTCCCAGCTCTTGGAATCCAGTGCCGGTGATCAAAACACCTTCAGTGCTTTAGTCAGAAGGCTTAATTGGGCTTGGCAGGTTAGCACCCAATGGATCAATGTTTATATAATTGGTGGATGCGCTAGGATTCCCTGGTGGCAGGTCATCAGCACTTGCCTCCGGGTGTTGCGCAGAAGCCTCAAATACCGGTGCTTGCTTCTCCGGCTCACGAACTTTTGGGTCTTCGACCGGTTCATTAATTTTTGCCTTCTTGCTAAGCTTTGCCATCCCACGGCGGAAAAGAGACGAGGTCAGTATGTGTAGAAATGTGAAATAATAAAGATAAGTCTTTACCCATGGCCAGTCTTGAAAGCCGAAGCTGGGTCTGAGATGAATCGCCAGAAGAGGAGTGAGAAGTCCCCTGATAATTTGAGTCGAAAGGATTAAGTGGTTGGCAAATAAGACCCGTCTTGGGATAAAAAGAGTTGAAATTCTGAAGCACCTCGTTCCGGCGTTTGCGTGGGGCTAGTGTGTTGGGTAACTGATGACCCACAAGTATAGGGGATCTATCGTAGTCCTTTCGATAAGTAAGAGTGTCGAACCCAATGAGGAGCAGAAGGAAATGATAAGCAGTTTTCAGTAAGGTATTCTCTGCAAGCACTGAAATTATCGGTAACAGACAGTTTTGTGATAAGGTAATTTATAATGGGTAACAAGTAATAAAAGTAAACAAGGTGTAGCAAGGTGGACCAATCCTTTTTGTAGCAAAGGACAAGCCTGGAAAAACTCTTATATAAAGGAAAGCGCTCCCGAGGACACATGGGATTTATCGTCAAGCTAGTGTTCATCACGCTCATATGATTCGCGTTCGCTACTTTGATAATTTGATATGTGGGTGGACCGGTGCCTGGGTACTGCCCTTACTTGGACAAGCATCCCACTTATGATTAACCCCTCTTGCAAGCATCCGCAACTACAAAAGAAGTATTAAGGTAAACCTAACCATAGCAAGAAACATATGGATCCAAATCAGCCCCTTGCGAAGCAACGCATAAACTAGGGTTTAAGCTTCTCTCACTCTAGCAACCCATCATCTACTTATTACTTCCCAATGCCTTCCTCTAGGCGCAAAGAATGGTGAAGTGTCATGTAGTGGGCGTTCACATGACACCACTAGAGGAAAGACAACATACATCTCATCAAAATATCGAACGAATACCAAATTCACATGACTACTTATAGCAAGACTTCACCCATGTCCTCGGGAACAAATGTAACTACTCACAAAGCATATTCATGTTCATAATCATAGGGGTATTAATATGCATAAAGGATCTGAACATATGATCTTCCACCAAATAAACCAACTAGCATCAACTACAAGGGGTAATCAACACTACTAGCAACCCGCAGGTACCAATCTGAGGTTTTGAGACAAAGATTGGATACAAGAGATGAACTAGGGTTGGAGATGAGATGGTGCTAGTTTAGATATTGATGGAGATTGACCCCCTCCCGATGAGAGGATCGATGGTGATGACGATGGTGATGATTTCCCACTCCCAGAGGGATGTTTCCCCGGCAGAACAGCTCTGTCGGAGCCCTAGATTGGTTCCAACAAGGTTCCGCCTCGTGGCGGCGGAGTTTCGTCCCGAGAGCTTGCTTATGATTTTTTTTCCAGGGCAAAAGACTTCATATAGCCAAAGATGGGCACCGAAGCCTGCCAGGGGGCCCATGAGACGGGCGTCGCGCCCAGGGGGTAGGGCGCGCCCCCACCCTCGTGGATGGTGGGTGGCCCCCCTCTAGTGCTTCCTCCACCCAATATTTTTTATATATTTTGAAACTGACTTCTGTGGAGTTTCAAGACTTTTGGAGTTTTCCAGAATAGGTCTCTAATATTTGCTCCTTTTCCAGCCCAGAATTCTAGCTGACGGCATTCTCCCTCTTCGTGTAAACCTTGTAAAATAAGAGAGAATAGGCATAAGTATTGTGACATAATGTGTAATAACAACCCATAATGCAATAAATATCGATATAAAAGCATGATGCAAAATGTACGTATCAACTCCCCCAAGCTTAGACCTCACTTGTCCTCAAGCGGAGGCCGAAATCGAAAAATATGTCCACATGTTTAGAGATAGAGGTGTCGATAAAATAAAATATGGACATGAGGGAATCATGATCATTCTTAGAACAGCAACATATATATATTGACATGTGATTTATTATGCTAAAGTAACAATTCATTCACCATTTAAAGTATGAATCAGAAACTTCATTGAAAACTAACAAAGTATAATCTCAGTCATTGAGGCAATTGCAATTTATCATAACATCGGAAAGAGTCAATATAAGAGCTTTTCAGAAAGTCCACATACTCAACTATCATTTAGTCTTTCATAATTGCTAACACTCACGCAATACTTATGGGTATGAAGTTTTAATCAGACATAGAGAAAGATAGCGGCTTATAGTTTTGCCTCCCAACCTTTTACCTCAGGGGTAATATCAACAATAATAGTTCATGAAAACTCACATCCAATTAGATATATATGTTAGGATCTTTCCAACACACAATGCTTGCCAAAGGATAAAATGTAAAAAAAGAAAGGTGAAGATCACCATGACTCTTGTATAAAGTATAAGACAAGAATAAAAGATAGACCCTTCGCAGAGGGAAGCAGAGGTTGTCATGTGTTTTTATGGTTGGATGCACAAAATCTTAATGCAGAAGATTGTCACTTTATATTGCCACTTGTGATATGGACCTTTATTATGCAGTCTGTCGCTTTTATTTCTTCCACATCACAAGATCGTATAAAGCTTATTTTCTCCACACTAATAAATCATACATATTTAGAGAGCAATTTTTATTGCTTGCAACAATGACAACTTACTTGAAGGATCTTACTCAATCCATAGGTAGATATGGTGGACTCTCATGGCAAACTGGGTTTAAGGATATTTGGAAGCACAAGTAGTATCTCTACTTGGTGCAAAGAATTTGGCTAGCATGAGGGGGAAAGGCAAGCTCAACATGTTGGATGATCCATGACAATATAATTTATTTCGGATGTAAGAAAGCATAACCCAATACGTTGTCTTCCTTGTCCAACATCAACTTTTTAGCATGTCATATTTTAATGAGTGCTCACAATCATAAAAGATGTCCAAGATAGTATATTTATATGTGAATCCTCTCTTTCTTTATCACTTCCTATTAATTGCAACCATGACCAAAACTATGTTTGTCAACTCTCAACAACTTTTATTCATCATACTCTTTATATGTGAAGTCATTACTCTCCATAAGATCAATATGATCTCTTTATTTCTTTTATTCTTTGTTTTATTCCCTCAAGATCATAGCAAGATAACCAAGCCCTTGACTCAAAACTAATCTTTATTATATATAGCTCACGGACTCGATTACATAGAAGGATCATAAAGCGGAACTCAAAACTAGATCATACTAAAACTTTATTCTACTAGATCAAGACATTACCAAAAGGATCGAACTAAGGTAAACATTAAAGATAAAAGTGTGATGGTGATACGATACCGGGGCACTCCCCCAAGCTTGGCAGTTGCCAAGGGGAGTGCCCATACCCGATACTCAGTTCTCCTTTGGTGGTAGTGATGATGGAGTTGTTGATGATGTAGGCTTGTCGTCTAGCATCGAGCGCAGGAGATGCTCCAACTTACGAATAATGCCCTTGAGTGTGATGATATGCTCTTGCAACAGAATATTTTCACGAGTTAGATACTTGTTCTGCACCCAAACTATTTCAATCATCTTGAAAGCTTCAATTTCAGTATGGGTAAGAAGATTGTAATGAGGTTAAAGGATGTCTTCTTCTTCTCCTGCCGGAGCTTGATCCTCCATGGCCTTCTCGATCCCATCATCTTTCTTGATCTCCCCGGGTTCTTCTCTCTTCAGCTCTATCTTCATTAGCTAAGCATCATCGCCCTCATTGTTGGAGGAGGGGGACGACATAATGCCTGGCCTTGACAACTCTGGCAGAAAACAGCTCGAAACAAAGACAGGAGATATTTGCGTGGTACGGTGGTCAAAACCTTCGGGAGATTATATAATGATTTTTTACCGACCAAACGAAGTATCGTGCAAGAAAACGGAGTCCGGAGGGCACACGAAGTGCCCACGAGGCAGGGGGTGCGCCCAGGGGGGTAGGGCGCGCCCTCCACCCTCGTGGATGCCTCGTGTCCTTTTCGTACTGCTTCTTATTTTCCATTTTCTTAAATATTCCAAAACGGAGAAAAATTGCTATTAGAACTGTTTTGGAGTCGGTTTACTTACCGTACCATATACCACTTCCTTTTCGGAGGCTTAAACGTTCTGGAAGGTGTCCCTTATATACACCTCCGGGGTTACGGTTTCAATAACATTAGTTTCAACATTTATAGGATGACCTAAGATATAATGTTTGATTCTTTGACCGTTCACCGCCCTCGGATTTGTGCCTTCAAAGTTATTGATTTTTATGGCACCGGAACGATAGACCTCCTCGATAACATACGGACCTTCCCATTTAGAGAGGAGTTTTCCTGCAAAAAAATCTTAAACGAGAGTTGTATAACAATACATAATCACCTACATTAAACTCACGTTTTTGTATCCTTTTGTCATGCCATCTTTTAACTTTTTCTTTAAACAGTTTGGCATTCTCATAAGCCTGGATTCTCCACTCATCAAGTGAGCTAATGTCAAATAGTCTCTTCTCACCGACAAGTTTGAAATCATAATTGTGCTCTTTAATGGCCCAATATGCTTTATGTTCTAGTTCGAGAGGTAAGTGACATGCTTTTCCATAAACCATCTTATACGGAGACATACCCATAGGATTTTTATATGCAGTTCTATAGGCCCATAATGCATCATCAAGTTTCTCGGACCCATTCTTTCTAGATCTATTAACAGTCTTTTGAAAAATTAATTTAAGCTCTCTATTGCTCAGCTCTACTTGACCAATAGACTGTGGATGATATGGAGATGCAATTTTATGATTAACATCATACTTAGCAAGCATTTTACGAAAAGCACCATGAATAAAATGTGAACCACATCAGTCATTAAGTATCTAGGGACTCCAAACCTCGGAAAAATAACTTCTTTAAGCATCTTAATAGAGGTGTTATGATCAGCACTACTACTTGGAATAGCTTCTACCCACTTAGTAAGGTAATCAACAACAACTAAAATATGTGTATACCAATTAGAGGAAGGAAACGGTCCCATATAATCAAAGCCCCAAACATCAAATGGTTCAATAACAAGTGAATAATTCATAGGCATTTCTTGACGTCTACTAATATTACCAATTCTTTGACATTCATCACAAGACAAGACAAACTTACGGGCATCCTTGAAAAGAGTAGGCCAATAAAAACCGGATTGCAATACCTTATGTGCAGTTCTATCTCCAGCATGGTGTCCTCCACAAGCCTCGGAGTGACACTTGCGTAGGATTTGTTCCTGTTCATGCTCAGGAACACAATGTCTAATAACACCATCTACTCCTTCTTTATAAAGGTGTGGGTCATCCCAGAAGTAATGTCTTAAATCATAGAAAAACTTTTTCTTTTGCTGGTATGTGAAACTAGGTGGTATAAATTTAGCAAAAATGTAATTAGCATAATCAGCATACCATGGAGCAGTACGAGAAGCATTTATGACAGCTAATTGTTCATTAGGAAAGCTATCATCTATAGGTAGTGGGTCATCAAGAACATTCTCTAACCTAGATAAATTGTCTGCAACGGGGTTCTCAGCTCCCTTTCTATCAATAATATGCAAATCAAATTCTTGTAGTAGGAGCCGTCTAATAAGTCTAGGTTTAGCATCTGTCTTTTCCATAAGATATTTAATAGCAGCATGATCAGTGTGAATAGTTACTTTAGAATCAACAATATATGGTCTGAACTTATCACAAGCAAATACAACTACTAAGAATTCCTTTTCAGTAGTAGCATAATTTCTCTAGGCACTGTCTAGAGTTTTACTAGCATATTGGATAACATTTAATTTCTTATCAACTCTTTGTCCTAGAATAGCACCTACATCATAATCACTAGCATCACACATAATTTCAAAGGGTAAATTCCAATCAGGAGGCTGAACAATAGGTGCAGAAATCAAGGCTTTCTTAAGTATTTCAAATGCTTCTACACAATCATCATCAAAGACAAAAGGAACATCTTCTTGTAAGAGATTAGTTAGAGGCCTAGAAATTTTTTAGAAGTCTTTAATGAACCTCCTATAAAAACTGGCATGACCAAGGAAACTTCTTATACCTTTAATGTCCTTTGGACATGGCATCTTTTCAATAGCATCAACTTTAGCTTTATCAACTTCAATACCTCTTTCAGAAATTTTATGCCCCAAGACGATACCTTCATCAACCATAAAGTGTCACTTCTCCCAATTCAAGACAAGATTAGTTTCTTCACATCTCTGCAAAACTCGGTCAAGGTTGCTTAAGCAATCATCAAAAGAAGTTCCATATACGGAGAAATCGTCCATGAAAACCTCAACAACCTTTTCACAAAAGTCAGAGAATATAGCAGTCATACATCTTTGAAAGGTAGTAGGTGCATTACATAAACCAAAATGCATACATCTATAAGCAAAGGTACCGAAAGGGCAAGTAAAAGTGGTCTTTTCCTGATCCACTTTTGACAAGGGTATTTGAGAGAAACCAGAATAACCGTCTAGAAAGCAAAAATGTGTATGTTTGGGTAATCTTTCTAGCATTTAATCAATAAAAGGTAAAGGGTAATGATCCTTTTTAGTAGCTTTATTTAGTTTGCGGAAATCAATTACCATTCTATAACCTGTAAAAATTCTTTGTGGGATCAATTCATCTTTATCATTAGGAACAACAGTAATACCTCCCTTCTTAGGGACACAATGGACAGGACTTACCCACTGACTATCAGCAACAGGATAAATTATACCTGCCTCGAGAAGCTTTAGTATTTCTTTTCTTACCACTTCTTTCATCTTAGGATTTAACCGTCGTTGGTGATCAAAAACCGGTTTAGCATATTTTTCCAATTTTATTTTGTGCTGCCATAGAGTGGGACTAATGCCCTTAAGATCATCAAGAGTGTATCCAATAGCAGCACGGTGCTTCTTCAGAGTTTTCAATAATTTCTCTTCTTCTTGCTCTAAAAGGTTAGCACTAATAATAACAGGATATATCTTCTTTTCATCAAGATAAGCATATTTGAGAGTATCAGGCAATGGTTTAAGATCAAACACGGGATCACCCTTGGGTGGAGGAGGATCCCCTAGAATTTCGACGGGTTTAAAAATAGGTCCCTTTTTAAAGAATACTTCATCTATTTCTCTTCTTTCATTCATAAACATATCATTTTCATGGTCTAGAAAATATTGTTCTAAAGGATCACTAGGAGGCACGGCAATAGAAGCGAGACCAATAATTTCATCTTTACTAGGAAATTCTTTATCATGGGGCTGTCTACGAAATTTAGCAAAATTAAAATCATGAGACATATCCCCTAAACCAACAAAAATATATCCTTTTTGCAGTCTATCTTAGCATTAACAGTATTCAAGAAGGGTCTACCAAATATAATGGGACAAAAGTCATCTTGTGGGGAACCAAGAACAAGAAAATCAGTAGGATATTTAACTTTCCCACACAAGACTTCAACATCTCTAACAATCCCAACCGGTGAAATAGTATCTCTATTGGCAAGCTTAATTGTAACATCAATACCTTCTAACTCAGCAGGTGCAATATCATGCATAATTTCTTCATATAAAGACTGAGGTATTGCACTCGCACTAGCACCCATATCACATAAGCCATGATAGCAATGATCTCCTATTTTAACAGAAATAACAGGTATGCCTACAACTGGTCTATGTTTATTTTTAGTATCGGGTCTAGCAATTCTAGCAGCTTCATCTAAAAAGTAAATAACATGCCCATCAATATTATCAACCAAGAGATCTTTAACCATAGCAATACTAGGTTCAACTTTAATTTGCTCAGAGGGTGTAGGTGTTCTAGTATTACTCTTACGAACCATAGTTGAAAATTTTGTTGGAAATATGCCCTAGAGGCAATAATAAATTGATTATTATTATATTTCCTTGTTCATGATAATCGTTTATTATCCATTCTAGAATTGTATTGATAGGAAACTCATATACATGTGTGGATACATAGACAACACCATGTCCCTAGTAAGCGTCTAGTTGACTAGCTTGTTGATCAATAGATGGTTACGGTTTCCTGACCATGGACATTGGATGTCGTTGATAACGGGATCACATCATTGGGAGAATGGTGTGATGGACAAGACCCAATCCTAAGCCTAGCACTTAGATCGTGTAGTTCGTTTGCTAAAGCTTTTCTAATGTCAAGTATCATTTCCTTAGACCATGAGATTGTGCAAATCCTGGATACCGTAGGAATACTTTGGGTGTGCCAAACGTCACAACGTAACTGGGTGGCTATAAAGGTGCACTGCGGGTATCTCCGAAAGTGTCTGTTGGGTTGGCACGAATCGAGACTGGGATTTGTCACTCCGTGTAAACGGAGAGGTATCTCTGGGCCCACTCGGTAGGACATCATCATAATGTGCACAATGTGACCAAGGAGTTGATCACAGGATGATGTGTTACGGAACAAGTAAAGAGACTTGCCGGTAATGAGATTGAACAAGGTATCGGGATACCGACGATCGAATCTCGGGCAAGTATCGTACCGCTGGACAAAGGGAACTGTATACGGGATTGATCGAATCCTCGACATCGTGGTTCATCCGATGAGATCATCGTGGAACATGTGGGAACCAACATGGGTATCCAGATCCCGCTGTTGGTTATTGACCGGAGAACGTCTCGGTCATGTCTACATGATTCCCGAACCCGTAGGGTCTACACACTTAAGGTTCGATGACGCTAGGGTTATAAAGGAAGTTTGTATGTGGTTACTGAATGTTGTTCGGAGTCCCGGATGAGATCCCGGACGTCATGAGGAGTTCCGGAATGGTCCAGAGGTAAAGATTTATATATGGGAAGTCCTGTTTTGGTCATCGGAAAAGTTTCGGGTTTTATCGGTAACGTACCAGGACCACCGGGAGGGTCCCGGGGGTCCACCAAGTGGGGCCACCAGCCCCGGAGGCTTGCATGGGCCAAGAGTGGTAAGGGACCAGCCCCTGAGTGGGCTGGTGCGCCTCCCACAAGGCCCAAGGCGCAGCTAGGAGGAGAAAGGGGAAACCCTAGGCACAAATGGGCCTAAGGCCCACCCTAGGGCGCGCCCCCCTCTCCCCCTCTTGGCCGCGCCCCCTCCATCTAGGGCTGCCGCCCCTCTAGGGGTGGGAACCCTAGAGGGGGCGCACCCTCCTCCCCTCCTCCTATAAATAGTTGAGGTTTGGGGCTGCCCAACAGATGACGATTTGATCTCTCCCTGGCACAGCCCTACCTCTCTCCTCCTCGTCTCTTGTGGTGCTTGGCGAAGCCCTGCTAGAGTACCACGCTCCTCCACCACCACCACGCCGTTGTGCTGCTACTGGATGGAGTCTTCCTCAACCTCTCCCTCTCTCCTTGCTGGATCAAGGCATGGGAGACGTCACCGGGTTGTACG
Organism: Triticum urartu; assembly: GCF_003073215.2. Lineage (NCBI taxonomy): Eukaryota > Viridiplantae > Streptophyta > Magnoliopsida > Poales > Poaceae > Triticum > Triticum urartu. The sequence goes on along the minus strand of NC_053024.1, from coordinate 342,176,044 downwards.
TGTGTTGAACGCGGAGGTGCCGTCCGTTCGGCACTAGGATCTTCGGTGATTTGGATCACGACGAGTACCACTCCTTCAACCCCGTTCTCTTGAACGCTTCTGCATAGCGATCTACAAGGGTACGTAGATGCACTCTCCTTCCCCTCGTTGCTGGTTTCTCCATAGATAGATCTTGGTGACACGTAGGAAAATTTTGAATTTCTGCTACGTTCCCCAACAACTTTATCATGATCCTTTATTCTAGTAATGAAAGGTGGTTTCTCAATATAAGTGGTAGGAACAATAGTATCAAAATTATAAGTGATAGTCTTTTCTTCAACTTTAATAGGTTCAACTACTTTTACTTCAATGGGAGGATGATATTTAATCCACTTCTCCTTAGGGAGATCAACATGAGTAGCAAATGATTCACAAAAAGAAGCTACTATCTCAGAGTCAAGTCCATATTTAGTGCTAAATTCACGAAAAGCATCAGTGTCCATAAAAGATTTAACACAATCCAACTTAGGTGTTATATATGACTCCTTACCTTCGTCGAGTTCCCAATCTTCATAGTTGCATTTAATTCTTTCCAATAAATCCCATTTGAATTTAATAGTCTTCATCATAAAAGATCCAGTACAAGAAGTATCGAGCATGGAGTGATTATTGAGAGAAAGCCGAGCATAAAAATTTTGAATAATAATTTATCTTGAGAGCTCATGATTGGGGCATGAATATAACATTGACTTAAGCCTCCCCCAAGCTTGAGCGATGCTTTCTCCTTCACGAGGCGAAAAATTATATATATAATTACGATCACAATGAACCAGATGCATAGGATAAAAGTTCTGATGAAATTCCAATTTCAATCGGTTGTAGTTCCATGATCCAATATCATCACATAGCCTAAACCATGTCAATGCCTTTCCCTTCAAAGATAAAGGGAAGACCTTCTTCTTTATAACATCCTCGGGCAAACCTGCAAGCTTAAATAATCCACAAACTTCATCCACATAGATTAGGTGCAAATCGGGATGCAATGTTCCATCTCCTGTAAAAGGATTAGCTAGCAGTTTCTCTATCATACCCGAAGGAATTTCAAAGTAAACATTTTCAGTAGGTTCAGTAGGTTGAGGAGCAACTCTTTGCTCTATTCTTCGGGGTGAAGATACCCCGAACAAGCCCCTCAATGGATTACTTTCCATAGTAACAAGTGACAATAAATTTCAGCACACTATAAATTTTTCCTTACCAAATTCCACCTACCAAAGGCGCTTCACTCCCCGACAACGGCGCCAGAAAAGAGTTTTGATGACCCACAAGTATATGGGATCTATCATAGTCCTTTTGATAAGTAAGAGTGTCGAACCCAGCGAGGAGCAGAAGGAAATGATAAGCAGTTTTTAGTAAGGTATTCTCTGCAAGCACTGAAATTATCGGTAACAAACAGTTTTGTGATAAGGTAATTTGTAACGGGTAACAAGTAATAAAAGTAAACAAGGTGCAGAAAGGTGGCCCAATCCTTTTTGTAGCTAAGGACAATCCTAGACAAACTCTTATATAAAGGAAAGCGCTCCCAAGGACACATGGGAATTATCGTCAAGCTAGTTTTCATCACGCTCATATGATTCGCGTTCGTTATTTTGATAATTTGATATGTGGGTGGACCGGTGCTTGGGTACTGCCTTTACTTTGAAAAGCATCCCACTTATGATTAACCCATCTTGCAAGCATCCGCAACTACAAAAGAAGTATTAAGGTAAACCTAACCATAGCATGAAACATATGGATCCAAATCAGCCCCTTACGAAGCAACGCATAAACTAGGGTTTAAGCTTTTGTCACTCTAGCAACCCATCATCTACTTGTTACTTCCCAATGCCTTCCTCTAGGCCCAAACAATGGTGAAGTGTCATGTAGTCGACGTTCACATGACACCACTAGAGGAAAGACAACATACATCTCATCAAAATATCGAACGAATACCAAATTCACTTGACTACTTATAGCAAGACTTCTCCCATGTCCTCGGGAACAAACGTAACTACTCACAAAGCATATTCATGTTCATAATCAGAGGGGTATTAATATGCATAAAGGAACTCAACATATGATCTTCCACCAAATAAACAAACTAGCATCAACTACAAGGGGTAATCAACACTACTAGCAACCCGCAGGTACCAACCTGAGGTTTTGAGACAAAGATTGGATACAAGAGATGAACTAGGGTTTGAGATGAGATGGTGTTGGTGAAGATGTTGATGGAGATTGACCCCCTCCCGATGAGAGGATCGATGGTGATGATTTCCCCCTCCCGGAGGGATGTTTCCCCGGCAGAACAGCTCTGCCGAAGCCCTAGATTGGTTCCGCCAAGGTTCCGCCTCGTGGCGGCGGAGTTTCGTCCCGAGAGCTTGCTTATAATTTTTTTTCCAGGGCGAAATACTTCATATAGCCAAAGATGGGCATCGGAGGCCTGCCAGGGGGCCCACGAGACAGGGGGCGCGCCTAGGGGGGTAGGGCGCGCCCCCCACCCTCGTGGATGGTGGGTGGCCCCCTCTGGTGCTTCCTTCGCCCAATTTTTTTATATATTCTGAAACTGACTTCCGTGGAGTTTCAGGACTTTTGGAGTTGTGCAGAATAGGTCTCTAATATTTGCTTCTTTTCCAGCCTAGAATTCCAGCTGCCGGCATTCTCCCTCTTTGTGTAAACCTTGTAAAATAAGAGAGAATAGGCACAAGTATTGTGACATAATGTGTAATAACAGCCCATAATGCAATAAATATTGATATAAAAGCATGATGCAAAATGGACATATCAGTAACCCAGAGGAAAGCTCTCTGCCTCCGCTAGTCCGAGTTCTGTGCCAGTTCTCATGTTGTTGTTGCTTCAAAATAAAGTTGGGATCCAAGTAAGCTAAAGGGTGAGAAAACCTTACTTTTCGGGTCACTTGTCGAATTTTCTATCTCGGCAAAGGCTCGGAGTCGAACGAAATAATATTTACCTCTTCATCACCCGCCTGACTGGACTCCGCATCATCTGGATGGCAATCAGTGTCAATAAGATAATTGAAAAAAGAGCCAAGAGAATCAAGGACTACCTCCGACTCGTCATCCTCATCCAAGTTCAGCATATCAGAGGCGGTTGATTTCTTCTTATTCTTCTTCAGGGTTTTAGTATTAGCCCTGGCTTTCTTGGCTGCTTTCTCGTCATACTTCTTGTTCCAAAAGGTGGATCCAGCCTGCACAAATTACAGGAAGGTTGGAGATTTGTAGAGCATATTAATGATAAAGCGAAATAAATGGACCGGAGAGACTTACATCCGGTGGCGGGTTGAGTGTGCAGAAGGGGTTCAACCCCACTTTGCTACAGCTTTCCAAGCTTTCGTTGAGAAGGGTTTTGGTCATCTCATTGATCACGCTGACAGTTAAACATGTTTGGCAGTGGTGCAGCGGATCCTTGACATCACCCGTGTAGGTACACATTAAGCTGGGTCGGCGGCTCAAAGTTATAATCCTCCAGGCTACCCAGCAGCGGACCAAGTCAACACCAGTCAACCCGTTTGCTAGCAGCGCTCTAACCTTTGAAAAGGTAGTCATAAGTTTGGCTCATTCCGTGGTGGTAAGCCGTTCGGGGAGAGGGTGCCTCGGGCTGAGCCGGTGGTCATGATAACCCGGCAAGGGGTTCTCGTCAGCATGAGAAGTGTCTTGATAGTAGAACTAGGTCTGATTCCAATCCTTGGGATGACTTGGAAGCTGGGCATAAGGAAAAATGGCATCTCTCCGCCGTCGAATTGAGACTCCACCAAGCTCTAAGCTGGGTCCATCGGTGAACTCGTTTTGGCGATCAGATAAAAATATTCTGTGAAGAGTTCAACGTTGGGCTCCTCTTGAAGATATACTTCACAAAAAACTTGAAAGTTGCATATATTCGAAACCGAGTTAGGTCCGATGTCTTGAGGATGGAGATTGAGGAAATGCAGAACGTCACGGAAGAATTTTGACCCCGGGCGGTGAAAACCCCAGTTTATATGGTTAGTAAAGACAATAATTTCATTTTCCTTGGGTTGAGGTCTGCTCTTAGCTGAATCTGGAACACGCCGGTGGATGATATCTTTTGATGGCAAGATGCCTGTTTTGACATAGTCATTAAGCATTTCTTCCGTAACAATTGAAGGGACCCAGTTGCATGAGGTAACAGTCTTAGTCATGGTTGCAGGGCATGGCCTAAAAAAGATGATGTATAGCATGGTTAAATCAAAGAACATTTCCAGATTGTATGAGAGGGGCCTAATGTCATATGGCGGGTCATGGTTTGTGGTATAACTCGCCATGGCAGTTATGGTACTTCAGATCTATCAGAGAAAATTTTGCTAAGAGGTGGGCAAACAGATTCTATAGATTGGTTCAATAAGTTTTGGATCTGATGTTGTTTGGAAAAGAAAAATAAATTCTAAACCTAGGGTTGCGACAGTGAAGGAACTTGTGTGCTTGCGGGATTTCTGAATCAGAAAGATGTGTCATATGATTGAAAAGGGGTGTTAAACTACTTCCACACAACTTCCGCGGTGTTTTCAGATCAAACTAGGGGTGTTATGAAGGAACAAGGAAGAACTCTAATGAACTGGACAAACACTAATGGAGATCTGATAGATGGGAGAAGGAGTACTTACAGGTGCTGATGGGTCGCGGTGGTGCGCCGAGGTTCTCTGGTCTAGTCAGGTTGATGTAGCGGCCTGAGTTGATGCAGCGGACAAAGGTCGGCGGTGGCAGAGCTTGGGTCTGCAGAGGAGTCGCGAGGAGGAAGACGAAGACGATGAGGTGAGGGGGAAAAGTGAAGACCGGGACCCCCCCCCTCCCTATTTATAAGGAAATGATCAGATGGCATGCGCGGGAATCGAGGAGGCCAAAAAATGGGTATGAAGCTATACGAACGCCTCGATTTTCGGGATATCTATTAAAACAAAGATCTATTGAGATATACTAGGTTCTATGTGAAGTTAATGTATGATGACGTCATGACGGATTACCAAGTTTTTGTGAGGTAACGTCATGGCGGCTTACAATGAGCTGATGATGGAAGATTTTGCTAAGTCAAGATGATGAAGATTGATATGAACAAGTTCAAATCAACATGGGGCCTAATGTTGGGGATATAACTATTGGGTATGACCCGCCTAGGAGGGGTCGGGTCATACCACTGGCGACTTAAGGATAAAGATGGTGGGTCATGAAGTAAGCCTATTGAAGGCCCAATACTCAGAGGCGACTTGAGGCCCAAGAGGATGAACCGCCATATGTGTAACTTGTATTGTAAGACAAGCTTAGTTGGTCACCGAGCCAGACACGCTGTGTATGAGCAGGCCGGGACTCTGTAAGCCATCAAGCATCGACCTATGTATATAAAGGGGTGACCCGGCAGCGGGTTGAGGCAAGAAACAACAAGTTGAGAACTAGGTCAAGCGTATTCGCTCCCTGGTAATCGAAACCCAAGCAATACAACCTAAAGCAGGAGTAGGCTTTTACCTCCTTGAGAGGGGCCGAACCTGGGTAAACTCCATGTGTCCTTTGTCCTGTTTTAACCCCTTCAAGCTAACCTAGCTGTGATGGCTCCACTCCTAAGTCCTTTTGTTAGGGCATCTGCCGTGTCAAACCCACAACAAGATCCGTTAGTATAAGAAAATAAATCACCACTTATGGTACTGTTGTAAACTCATTCTTTATTTAAATTGGTGTAATATCTACTATATTCCAACTTCTCCATGGTTCATACCCCCCGATACTACCCATAAATTCATCAAAATAAGCAAACAACACAAAGAAAACAGAATCTGTTAAAAACAGAACAGTCTGTAGTAATCTGTAACTCTCGAATATTTCTGTAACTCCAAAAATTCTAAACAATTAGGACAACATAGGCCATTTGTATCTTAATATTCTTCAGAAAGAATCAGTATTTGTCGCGGCATATCCAATATGGGACCAGGAGGCCCTTGCTGGTTCGGTAGGGGGACATCGCATTGCACAAAGAGCAGACCAGCGCGCAGCCGCACGGCAGAGAGCACACAAGAAATTTACCTAGGTTCGAGCCGCCACGAGGCATAAAACCCTACTCCTGCCTTGGTGGATTGATGGTGGAATGTAGATAATGCAACGCAGTACACTTGCCCGGCAGGGGTCGCCGTATGGCAGTAGCGACTACGCGCGTATGGAGTGCGGATTCCTCAATTTTCCAACCCCTCCTACGGGTGTCATGGGCCTCCTTTTATAGATTAAGGGGTCACCACAATGGCAAAGTGGTCATTATCCACTGATATGATAGCAAATAGTGCTATCATACCTAACTTTGCGGGCTAACAGGGTGCATTAAATGCACCCCTTAGTGTCACATCACTGGTCACCCGGCAAAGCTTGCCGGGCTATCTCGCCAGCTCTGCGCTTGTTCTATTGACACGTCATAGGATGGGTGTCATCTGTGGGTTCCTTCCATAGGAATCGGCCGCCATGTGGCGAATGGCTGCCACTTAATCACCTTGTGGCTTGAGACCGCACTGATTAATGACGTGGGTCGCGCTTAAGTGGTTGGTGGGGTGGTTTTGCCTACGCGAGCCCCGGCAGGCCCTGCCGGGGCGCCTTGTTTGCTTACTTCTGGTGGTGGCCTTGCCCCTTGCCGGGCTCGCCTGCCCGGCAAGGGAGGCCCTTCTCTTGCCGATATACTGCTCCTCTCGCTTGATCTTGATCCCTCTGAGCTGCATGTCAGTTCTTCAAATCTCTTGTTCCTTCAATATCTGACTCAAGCCGAGGCTTCAATTCTGTTCTTGTGCCTGTGCACAGTCTAGGCAATGGACCCAGGGTCTGTTGCACCAGTGGCATTCTGACCTTTTTCCTTATCACGCTTGTCATATTCTGCCCCTTGTTTCTTGGCAAGCTGCTCAACTTGGTAACATTCCTGAAGATCATGGCCCTTGGTCCGATGGATCTTGCAGTACGGGCCATCGCCTTTCCCAGCTTTCTCAGCGGCAGCGGCTTCCCAGCAGGCTGCGCAAGCAGCAACTTCCTTGTCGAGTGCCTCAGCCTTAGCCTTCTTGCCGGTACTAGGTGTGCCCGAACCTTCTACAGTCATCATTGCTTTATACCTTGGCTTCTTATTATGCTTCTTGCCCTTTCTTTGGCTGGTTGATTCATCCTCATCCTCTGAATCAACGTTGATGCAATCCTCCTTTCCGGGAAACTTCCTTCCTTCCTCCATCCGACCACACTTATCCACCAGCGTGTATAGCTCCTTCACAGTCTTGGACAACCGCACATTCATCTTAGACCGAATGTGACGGTTGCACACATTGGACTGGAAGGCTGCTATAACGGCTGCTAGATGGATATTTTTAATATTCCTATGAACCTTACTGAATCTCTATAAATACTTACTAAGAGTTTCTCCTTCTTTCTGCTGGAGAAGTTGTAGGTCGCTGGGTCTGTCGGGCTCTTGGTGGCCACCGGTGAAGGCACGGATGAACTCGTGGCACATGTCCTCCCAAGATGAAATGGAGTTCTCTGGCAGGTGCATCAGCCAGGACCTCGCGTTGGACTTGAGGGCCAACGGGAAGTAGTTGGCGAACACCTTCTCGCCTCTTCCCTCGGCAGCTTGAACAACGATGGTGTAGATGCTCAGGAACTCTGCCGGGTTCAGCCTAAGTCGTACTTCTCAGGTATCTCTGGCTTGAACGTGCGAAAGGACGGCCAACGGACTTGCCGCAGCTCTCGTGTAAAGGCAGGGCAGCCAACCTCGAAAGGTAGGCACCCGCCAACACTGAGCGCAGGTTCGTCGATGTTGAGGCCGTCGCACCCGTTGGTCTGGTGGAGGTCGTCGCGGCATTGATTTATGATGACGTGCGCATCTCCCCATCGCCTATCCTCCGAGGCTCGACGTTGGCCTGGACGTTCTTGAGGGTCGGAAGAGGCCATCGAGATGTCATCCAGGTCTTGATTCAGCTATGCCTGCATTAGCTATCATGGTGGAGACGGCCCCCTTTGTTCGGCCAGCAGTACGGGCGGTTGCTGTTGCTTGGGAAGGTCGCGTCAGGCCAACTCGTCGTGAGCCCCCATCTTTGATGAAACCGAGCAGTCTCTGGATGGTGGCACACAATTCATTCATCTGCTTGGCCGTGGGTGGAAACCTTAGCAGCAACTGAGCTCGCGCCATAGCCTCTGTGGCGGTGCTTGGCATGGATGTCGATGACGTCGGTCGCACCGTTGTCTGGCTCCTGATGGCGCCAGCGGCGGGGACGATGGTGGTGTCGCATCCACGCAGTTGTGGGTCGACCATCTGGGCAGCGGGGTCGCGCGGCGGTGGTGCTCAAGGGTCAGCAGCTCCGCCGAGCGCAGTGGTTTGGTTGACTCGTCCGGGAGGAGACACATGGGCCGCGGTCGCTCCCGCAGTGGGGGCAGCCGGAGGGCGATGGATCACCCCAGACCGAGCGTCGTTGCTGCGGTTGTTCCCGTCAGTAGGAGGAGAGGGCACATACGGAGCGACCACCTCGCCCACACCTTCTAGAGCGTGACCGCCGAGGCATTGTTGATGATGTTCTCCTCTGACGTCTCCAGCCCCCATGTTGGCCGCAAGGGGAGTGGCGATGGCGCCACCTGCTCCAACCACGCCCCCAGTAGCGTTCACGTCTTCGCTCACCCCCGCATCCTCCGAAGCGCCCGAGGCTGCGGGCGACGGAGCCTTTGAGCTGGACAGATGGGCCGAAGGGCCGGACTTCTTCTTCTTAGGCGCCATGGTCGAGGGTGCCGTCAAAGACGAAGATGGTGATGAAGATGACGCGCTGCACACACTTTCAGGTTCGCGCAAGCGATCCCCCTACCTGGCGTGCCAAAGATGTCGCGGGATATCCACGGCCACTGTAACATCCCAAATTTTCAATTTGGAATGTTATACATTAGATCATCATTACATATCATAATTTTTTGTTTTTGGTTTTGATCCTAGAAATTCTACGCAACTCAAGGACCCACGGAGAGAGTTGGGGATTTCGTTATTTTCATATTTGAGTTTTCTCAAATTTTGAGAATAGGATCATTTGATTTTAATTATTTTATCGTCAATTATTTCTATTACAAAAATATGAGAGAGGGAATAAAATGACTTTCCCAAAATAAAGAAATATTGAGGGTTTAATAATAAAATCAAATAAGATTTTATTTCGGAGTTTTTTGTTATTTTATTTGAATTTAGGAAAAATGTGCGTTTTTCAAAATTGCATTTAGGCCCCAAATAAATGTTCACATGGTGCGGCTTGATTTTAGAAGCCCGGGAAAATTTATTTCGGGATTTTTGGAGTCCGTTTAGTATTTCTTTTATTTGTTTTTCTGCGGGAAATAATTTAAAAAAACGAAACCGACCTACGCGCCGTGTTAGGCCCGGACTCTCTGGGGCCGGCCTTTAAAAGCCGGGGCACCCGACCCCACAACCCACCGAGCCGCCCCGCCGCCCGAACTCTAGCGCCCCGCCGCCGACCGCCGCCGCCGCCGCCCCGCCGTCGCCAGCCGCCGCCGCCGGAGTTCTCGCCGGAGTTGCCGGTAGATTATTATTTTTTTCTTCCGAAAAACCTTCGGTTTTTCCGGCGGTTTTGTCGTTTTTTTAGTTTCGGTTTTTTTAAATAGATCGGTTTTTCCGATTTATTTAATTAGCGAGCGTTCGTCCGTTCGTTCGTTCTAGCGAACGTTCATCGTTTTTCTTTTTCTCGAATTAAATCCGCGATTTTTCTGATCGTGATTCCTGATCCGATTTTCGTTTTAGTATAACTTTTCGCTCGTTTATCGGAATCAGGCGATTCAAGTGCTTGGAGTTTCGTCTCGAAACCCTCTATCCGTTTAACCAACTTAAACAAGTTTTTGCCACTGTAAAAATTGCCCTAGATCCAGAATAGTAAACGAAGCCTGTTTCTTTTGCCGTTTGACTTTCGTTGCTTCGTTTGATTTGATTCTTTTTGCAAACCAGAGTTCTTAAGTTGAACTTTCTGGTTAGATCTCTTATTTGAGTTTTACCTGTGCATTAGATGAATACTTATTGTATGCTTGTTTGTTTGTCTGCGATAGAATACCCGGAGTGCGCCGCCTGTTACTTCGAATCTCTAGGTTTCGCGGATCATCAGCAAGGCAAGTAACACTTTGATCATACCTCCTACTACCCAGTTTTATTGCATTAGATCAATCCTCAAACATTGCATGATTAGGATCTAATTAAATTGTGGGATGGGAAGTAGTTGAGGTAGTACCTATTACCTGTTTATTATCAAACCTTTGGGAGTTACTTCTACGTTTGCCTATTGTGCCATGCTATGCTAGTAGATGTGGATTGGGTGAGTGATATCCATGACAGATGTGAGTTTGTTAATTAATGGATTATCTAAGGCGGCAACTTAAACACACATCTGGGTGGATTGAGGTACCTGGGTATTTCAGGATTGCCTGTTTTTTTTATGGACCGCCACTCAGGCCCAAAGGGATCATCAGATTTTTCATACTAGAAACTTCTGTGTGCAGCCACAAGCTATTATGGGCTCTGGCATAGTTGATTAAGTCATGCGAACTCTTACAGGGTAGACTAGCAGATGTAGGGGAAAGTAGGTGTAACGGTCTATCCATCGTAAGGTGCTAGCGCTTCTGAAAGACTGTGTCTCGGTCATCCGTCTTCTCAAACACCATGTAGTGCGAGAAACCAAACGGAGGCGATCGAGTCTTGTGGGGAAAAGTGCGCAAACCTCTGCAGAGTGTATAAACTAATCATGGTTAGCCGTGTCCCCGGTTATGGACATCTTGAGTATCTAGTACTTGGATTATCATGTGAATCTCAACATGTTACTCTAAAATTTAAGTTTGTTGGGTTTTGTTTAATGATGATGCTTAATTGGGATTGAGGATGCTGTCAACCATTCTCAGTGTTTAACAACTAACATGATAGTTAAATAAAATTTATTCCTTTGCAGTAGGGAAAAATTGGCTTTACACAAAACTGTAGCCATAGAGCTTTCCACCAGCCAAATATGCATATAGTATAGCTATTTTATTCCATTACTCTCTATGTGTTACCTTGCCAGCATATTCCATGTGCTGACCTGTTTCGGGCTGCAACGTTAATGTTGCAGACTTTTCAAACGACGATTAAGGAGTTTTTAGGTCGTGGTTCTATACTCGGTGATGCCATTGGAGTTGATGGACTCACTTATCTTCCAAGCCTTCCGCTGTTATCGCTATTAGATGGCCTTAAGGCATATTTACTGTAATAAGTTCTCTATTGAGACACTTAGTGTAATAAGTGTGTGATTGCTACTCTGTTATAAATCCTTCAAATACTGTGTGGTGTCAGCATTACTGATTCAGGGATGACACCTGAGCACAGAGATCAGACCGTTTGAGGTCTGGTCGCTACAGATATGGTATCAGAGCACACGCTGACTGTAGGACACGACCACTAAGCTAAAAGACCTAGATCACTCTCTTCTCTTCTGACCTCTCATCTTTTCTACTCTTTAGGATGGCGGATGCAAGGAACAAGTTCACGCAACCAAATGAAGATACACCCTTTGGACGCCACTTGAAGGAAGTCACTAGATACCTGAACATAGGAGTACCAAGCTTCACCGGAACCTACAACGCCACTTTACCTGAAGAGGAGCGCTGGATGATTCAAGTTCAAGTTCCAGGAAGGACGTTCATGCCAGTCACTGAGCCCATAGAGTTTTCTTTTGATGCACCAACTTGGAGTCTAGGAAATAGCATGGCAGCTCACATCGCCATGGAACGCATTGGAGAAGTCTACCGCAATGATATCAAGGATACTATATACCAGATTTGTGGGCGCCGAGATGAGCACTGGGAGATGATCAACACCAGAAAGGATAGATCAATTGCAGCTTTTATCCAGGAATTAAACCAGCACATTCGACGACAGGAGAACCAGATGTGCGCCGACATGATAGACCTAAAGAAGGCTAAGACAAGAATCAAGGAACTGGAGGAAGAACTCAAGGCTACACGTGAAGATTATGAAGAAGAAATTGAAGTGTTGGTGGAGAAGAATGACGATCTGATCAAGAAGATCGGAATATTTATGGGAGGCCCTACACCAGTAGATGAAGACGAAGAACCCAAGGAGATTCGCCTGGAAGACTACATCATCATCGACGCCACCGACTCGGACCCAGATGATAGCGATGATGACTATGTTGATGAAGTCGGAGCAGATATCATGGAGTCTGCAACTGAAGAATATTTCTAGTAGACCACCTCATCAGTAGTAGTAGTCCACCATGTAAATACAGTAGTCCGAGCACTTTTGCGATAGTTAGATCGATTGTATGGCCTTGTTTGATTGAATGAAGTGAATTGTTTGCTTTTGCTTCATGTGCATATGGGTAGTGTTTTCTCTTTAGACCCCCTTTATTCTTAAATCTCATCTTTTCTAAACCCTCATATGCCTCCGAGACGTGACCCCAGATTTACCTTTCCACCGGAGCTCACCCAGTTGATCCAGCAGCAGAACACATTGATGCGGTTGCTAGTCCAGAATCAGAATCATGGGAACAACAACAACAACCCACCACCACCACCACCTGTTGATCACTTAGCCCGTTTTCTTAGGCTGAATCCGCCGGTGTTTTCTAGTAGCACCAAGCCGATAGTAGCAGATGATTGGCTCCGCAAGACAGCTAGAGAGTTAACCACAGCAGGATGCACAGATGCGGAGAAGGTGAAGTTTGCCGCACATCAGCTTGAAGGACCCGCAGCATCATGGTGGGAGAATTTCACAACCACTTTTCCTATCGACACTGTCACGTGGGACCAGTTTCAGCAGGCTTTTCGTACTGCCCATGTCTCAGCAGGAGCTATGGCCATGAAGAAGCGTGAGTTTCGCAACTTGCGCCAAGGAGGACGGACAGTTGGCCAGTATGTGGAGGACTTTAGTAAATTAGCACGTTATGCCCCAGATGACGTTGCTACGGATGCAGCTAAACAGGAGAAGTTTCTGGAAGGACTGAATAATGAGTTGAGCATGCAGTTGATGATAGCAACCTTCAACAACTACCAGGAATTGGTAGACCGTGCTCTTATGATTGAAGGCAAGCAGCAGCAAATTGAGAACCACAAGAGGAAGTATGGACAAGGGAAGTACAATTCTGGAGCTCAGCAGAAGCCATGTTTTACCCCTAGATCGGGAGGACATTTTCAGCATACCCATGGAGGAGGTAGCTCGCACAATCACAACGACACCAAGAATGGTAATGATAATGGAGGAAGCAACGGCCAGAACCGTACCAACCCATCAACCCCAGCCAAGAAAGACCCGAGCCAAGACACTTGCTTTAAGTGCCAGAAGACCGGACATTATGCCAATGAATGTCCTGAAGGCCAGAATGGCAATGGAAGCTTTGGGAAGAAGCCGAACCCTTTCAACAGGGGACAGGTGAACCACGTTAACGTGGAGGAGGTTGAAGAGCAGCCGGATGTAGTAATCGGTAAGTTTTTGGTTAAGTCATTTACTGCACTCGTTCTTTTTGATACTAGTGCATCGCATTCATACATATCAAGGGGATTTGTGGATAAGTATAACCTGCCCACTAAGGTTCTTAGAACACCTATGCTAGTAAGCTCACCAGGAGCGGAGTATATGGCCAGTTAAGGATGTTTTCAAGTGCCATTGAGTATAGGTAGGCATGTGTTTCCCTCGGATTTAATCATTTTGGAATCACAAGGATTGGATGTAATTCTGGGTATGGATTGGCTGTCGATGTATGGAGGAAACATCGATTGCGCCAGTAAGTCGATCTTGCTTACCACCCCAGAAGGGAGAAGGATCAAGTATGTATCCCGACATGTGTCCAAAGGGACTCAAGTAAATTGTTTAACAGGAGTTGTGTAGGAGGAAGTACCAGTGGTAAGGGATTTCCCTGAAGTATTTCTAGAAGAGTTGTCAGGCATGCCACCGGATAGAGATATTGAGTTTTTGATTGAGCTATTGCCAGGCACAGGGCCAATATCGAAGAGACCATACAGGATGCCTGCAAAGGATTTGGTGGAGATTAAGAAGCAGATTAAGGAGTTACTGGATAAAGGTTACATTCTCCCAAGTTCGTCGCCTTGGGGATCACTAGTACTTCTAGTGGAGAAAAAGGATGGATCGTTAAGGATGGTTGTTGACTATCGTGGGTTGAATGAAGTAACGATCAAGAACAAGTACCCACTACCAATGATCAATAATATGTTTGATCGATTGCAAGGAGCTAAGGTATTTTCCAAGATCGATCTGCGATCAGGATACCACCAGTTGAAGATTCGAGAACAGGATATACCTAAGACAGCTTTTACCACAAGGTATGGGCTGTACGAGTATACCGTTATGTCATTTGGTCTGACTAACGCACCTGCCTATTTTATGAACATGATGAACAAAGTGTTTATGGAGTTCTTGGATAAGTTCGTCATGGTGTTCATCGATGATATCCTGGTTTACTCGAAGAATGAAGAGGAGCATAAGGAACATTTGCGATTGGTACTTGAGAAGCTCAGAGAACATCAGTTGTACGCCAAGTTCAGCAAATGTGAGTTTTGGTTGAAGGAAGTAGGATTCCTCGGACACGTTATATCCGGAGAAGGTATATCAGTAGATCCCACTAAAGTTGATACCGTGACCAAGTGGGAAGCACCAACCACAGTTGGCGAGATCCGGAGTTTCCTTGGACTCGCAGGATACTACCGGAGATTTATTGAGAATTTCTCAAAGATTGCGAAGCCTATGACTGAGTTGTTGAAGAAGGATACCAAGTTCATATGGACCGAGGAGTGTGAGGCTAGTTTCCAGGAGTTGAAGAAACGTTTGGTTACTTCACCAGTGTTGATTTTGCCAGACCAGACCAAGGATTATGAGGTGTATTGCGACGCTTCACGTCGAGGACTTGGAGCAGTGCTTATGCAGGAAGGGAGAGTTGTTTCATATGCCTCAAGACAGCTTAAACCGCACAAATTGAATTATGCTATGCATGATTTGGAGTTAGCAGCCGTAGTGCATGCACTGAAGACATGGAGACATTTCCTTATTGGAAATCATTGTGAGGTGTATACGGACCACAAGAGTTTGAAATACATTTTCACGCAGAAGGAGTTGAACCTCAGACAAAGGAGATGGTTGGAGCTCATCAAGGATTATGATATGAGATTGCATTACCATCCCGGAAAGGCTAATGTAGTAGCTGACGCATTAAGCCATAAGAGCCACGTCAACACCCTAATGACGGGAGAATTACCAAGGGAGTTAGCCGAAAATCTTCGTGAGCTATGTTTGGAAATAGTTCCGAGAGGCTATGTAGCAGCATTGGAGATTCAGTCAACTTTGATGGATAGAATCAGAGAAGCCCAGAAGACTGACAAGGAGATTGCCTCTATAAAGGAGAAAATGAGCGAAGGGAAGGCTAAAGGATTTCGTGAGGATGAGCACGACACCCTATGGTTTGAAGACCGTGTTTATGTGCCCAATGACCCGGAGATCAGGAGGTTGCTTCTGCAAGAGGCACACGATTCACCGTATTCGATTCACCTAGGAAATACCAAGATGTATTTGGATTTGAAGGATATTTTCTGGTGGACCGGAATGAAGAAAGACATTGCGGAGTATGTAGCAGTTTGTGATGTATGTCAGAGAGTAAAGGCAGAGCATCAGAAGCCAGCAGGATTGCTACAACCATTGCCGATACCCGAATGGAAGTGGGATAAGTTAGGCATGGATTTTATCACGGGATTACCCAGGACTCGTTCAGGCTATGACTCGATTTGGGTTGTATTCGATCGGTTGACAAAAGTAGCTCATTTCATCCCGGTAAAGACCACTTACACCAGTGCTAAGTTGGCAAAGATATACATGACCAGGATTGTATGCTTACAGGGAGTTCTCAGGAGTATAGTATCAGACAGAGGAACCCAGTTTACCTCAAAGTTCTGGAATCAGTTTGCACAAAACTTTGGGTACCAGGCTAGAGTTCAGCACAGCTTTTCATCCACAGACAGATGGACAGACCGAGAGAGTCAATCAGATTTTGGAGGACATGCTGAGAGCTTGTGCTCTAGATTATGGATCTAGTTGGGACGAGAATTTGCCGTATGCCGAGTTCTCTTACAACAACAGCTATCAATCCAGTTTAAAGATGGCCCCTTTCGAAGCCTTGTATGGAAGAAGGTGCAGGACAGCGTTATCGTGGGATGAAGTTGGAGACTGCCAGTTGTTTGGACCTGATTTGATTAAGGAGTCTGAACAGAAGGTGGAATTGATTCGCAATAGGCTCAAGGTAGCTCAATCCAGGCAAAAGAGTTATGCAGATTCTAAACGCAAGGAGATAGTTTACGAAGTCGGAGACAGAGTTTATCTTCGAGTATCCCCACTTCAGGGAACAAAGCGCTTTGGTGTTAAGGGAAAGTTAGTGCCACGATTTGTAGGACCATACCGAGTATTGGAACATATGGGAGAAGTGGCCTACAAGTTGGGATTGCCCGAAGGATTGTCAGGAGTTCATGATGTGTTACACGTTTCTCAGTTGAAGAAGTGCCACGCGGAGATGGCTAACATACCCTTGAGAGACACAGTACCACTGGAAGCAATTCAGTTGGACAGTGATTTGACCTATGAGGAGAAACCAGTTAAGATTCTAGAGTATGCCAAATCGAGTCACCCGCAGCAAGGTTATCAAGTTTTGCAAGGTTCAGTGGAGCCACCACACGGAGGATGGAGCCACCTGGGAGCGAGAGGAAGATTTGCTCAAGGACCACCCTCACCTATTTTCTAGCCAACCCGAATCTCGAGGGCGAGATTCATCTTAAGGGGGGTAGGTTTGTAACATCCCAAATTTTCAATTTGGAATGTTATACATTAGATCATCATTGCATATCATAATTTTTTGTTTTTGGTTTTGATCCTAGAAATTCTACACAACTCAAGGACCCACGGAGAGAGTTGGGGATTTCGTTATTTTCATATTTGAGTTTTCTCAAATTTTGAGAATAGGATCATTTGATTTTAATTATTTTATCGTCAATTATTTCTATTACAAAAATATGAGAGAGGGAATAAAATGACTTTCCCAAAATAAAGAAATATTGAGGATTTAATAATAAAATCAAATAAGATTTTATTTCGGAGTTTTTTGTTATTTTATTTGAATTTAGGAAAAATGTGTGTTTTTCGAAATTGTATTTAGGCCCCAAATAAATGTTCACCTGGTGCCGCTTGATTTTAGAAGCCCGGAAAAATTTATTTCGGGATTTTTGGAGTCCGTTTAGTATTTCTTTTATTTGTTTTTCTGCGTGGAATAATTTAAAAAAACGAAACCGCCCTACGGGCCGTGTTAGGCCCGGACTCCTCCGGGGCCGGCCTTTAAAAGCCGGGGCACCCGACCCGGCAGCCCACCGAGCCACCCCGCCGCCCGAACCCTAGCGCCCCGCCGCCACCCCGCCGCCGCCGCCGGAGTTCTCGCCGGAGTTGCCGGTAGATTTTTTTTCTTCCGAAAAACCGTTCGGTTTTTCCGGCAGTTTTGTCGTTCTTTAGTTTCGGTTTTTTTTAAATAGATCGGTTTTTCCGATTTATTTAATTAGCGAGCGTTCGTCCGTTCGTTCGTTCTAGCGAACGTTCGTCGTTTTTCTTTTTCTCGGATTAAATCCGCGATTTTTCTGATCACGATTCCTGATCCGATTTTCGTTTTAGTATAACTTTTCGCTCGTTTATCGGAATCAGGCGATTCAAGCGCCTGGAGTTTCGTATCGAAACCCTCTATCCGTTTAACCAACTTAAACAAGTTTTTGCCACTGTAAAAATTGTCCTAGATCCAGAATAGTAAACGAAGCCTGTTTCTTTTGCCGTTTGACTTTCGTTGCTTCGTTTGATTTGATTCTTTTTGCAAACCGGAGTTCTTAAGTTGAACTTTCTGGTTAGATCTATTATTTAAGTTTTACCTGTGCATTAGATGAATACTTATTGTATGCTTGTTTGTTTGTCTGTGATAGAATACCCGGAGTGCGCCGTCTGTTACTTCGAATCTCTAGGTTTCGCGGATCATCAGCAAGGCAAGTAACACTTTGATCATACCTCCTACTACCCAGTTTTATTGCATTAGATCAATCCTCAAACATTGTATGATTAGGATCTAATTAAATTGTGGGATGGGAAGTAGTTGAGGTAGTACCTATCACCTGTTTATTATAAAACCTTTGGGAGTTACTTCTACGTTTGCCTATTGTGCCATGCTATGCTAGTAGACGTGGATTGGGTGAGTGATATCCATGACAGATGTGAGTTTGTTAATTAATGGTTTATCTAAGGCGGCAACTTAAACACACATCTGGGTGGATTGAGGTACCTGGGTATTCCAGGATTGCCTTTTTTATGGACCGCCACCCAGGCCCAAAGGGATCATGAGATTTTTCATACTAGAAACTTCCGTGTGCAGCCACAAGCTATTATGGGCTCTAGCATAGTTGATTAAGTCGTGCGAACTCTTACAGGGTAGACTAGCAGATGTAGGGGAAAGTAGGTGTAACGGTCTATCCATTGTAAGGTGCTAGCGCTTCTGAAAGACTGTGTCTCGGTCATCCGTCTTCTCAAACACCATGTAGTGCGAGAAACCAAACAAAGGCGATCGAGTCTTGTGGGGAAAAGTGCGCAAACCTCTGCAGAGTGTATAAACTAATCATGGTTAGCCGTGTCCCCGGTTATGGACATCTTGAGTATCTAGTACTTAGATTATCATGTGAATCTCAACATGTTACTCTAAAATTTAAGTTTGTTGGGTTTTTTTTAATGATGATGCTTAATTGGGATTGAGGATGCTGTCAACCATTCTCAATGTTTAACAACTAACATGATAGTTAAATAAAATTTATTCCTTTGCAGTAGGGAAAAATTGGCTTTACGCAAAACTATAGCCATAGAGCTTTCCACCAGCCAAATATGCATATAGTATAGCTGTTTCATTCCATTACTCTCTATGTGTTACCTTGCCAGCATATTCCATGTGCTGACCCATTTCAGGCTGCAACATTAATGTTGCAGACTTTTCAGACGATGATTAAGGAGTTTTTAGGTCGTGGTTCTATACTCAGTGATGTCGTTGGAGTTGATGGACTCACTTATCTTCCAAGCCTTCCGCTGTTATCGCTATTAGATGGCTAAGCCATATTTACTGTAATAAGTTCTCTATTGAGACACTCGGTGTAATAAGTGTGTGATTGCTACTCTGTTATAAATCCTTCAAGTACTGTGTGGTGTCAGCATTACTGATCCAGGGATGACACCTGAGCACAGAGATCAGACTGTTTGAGGTCTGGTCGCTACAGCCACCTATGGGACTAGGAGGGCCCTTGCTGGTGTGGCAGGGGGACGTCGTGTTCCACAAAGAGCAGACCAGCGCGCGACAGCACGACAGAGAGCACACAAGCAATTACCCAGGTTCCGGCCGCCACGAGGCGTAAAACCCTACTCCTGCTTTGGTGGATTGATGGTGGAATGTGGATAATGCAACGCAGTACACTTGCCCGACAAGGGTCGCCGTATGGTAGCAGCGACTACACGCGTATTGGGTGCGGGTTCCTCAATTTTCCAACCCCTCCTACAGGTGCCATGGGCCTCCTTTTATAGATTAAGGGGTCACCACAATGGCAAAGTGGTCATTATCCACTGATATGATAGCAAATAGTGCTATCATATCTAACTCTGTGGGCTGACAGGGTGCATTAAATGCACCACTTAGTGTCACATCACCGTTCGCCCGGCAAAGCTTGTCGGGCTATCTCGCCAGCTCCGTGCTTGTTCCATTGACACGTCGTAGGACGGGTGTCATCTGTGGGTTCCTTCCGTAGGAATCGGCCGCCATGTGACGAATGGTTGCCACTTAATCACCTTGCGGCTTGACACCGCACTGATTGATGACGTGGGTCGCGCTTGAGTGGTTGGTGGGGTGGTTTTGCCTCTGTGAGCCCTGGCAGGCCCTGTCGGGGCGCCTTGTTTGCTTGCTTATGGTGGTGGCCATGCCCCTTGCCGGGCTCGCCTACCCGGCAAGGGAGGCCCTTCTCTTGCCGATATACTGCTCCTCTGGCTTGATCTTGGTCCCTCTGAGCTGCATGTTGGTTCTTCAAATCTCTTGGTCCTTCAATCTTTGACTCAAGATGAGGCTTCAATTTTGTTCTTGTGCATGTGCACAGTCTGGGCAATGGGCACAGGGTCTGTTGCACCCACAGTATTTTATCACGCTTCTGTTAAAAATGAGAATTATATTACAGAGTGCAAAAGTTTCTGTTTTTCAACAAGATGAAATCAACTATCACCATAAGCTATCCCAAAGGTCTCACTTGGCACAAACACTAATTGAAATACCAGAACACAATTACTACATAGGTAACAATGTTTATTTTATTCAAGAACAGTAGCAAAACAAAAAGCTCGAAAATAAAATTGGGTTGCCTCCCAACAAGCGATATTGTTTAACGCCCCTAGCTAGGCATAAAAACATAGATCTAGGTATTGTCATCTTTGGTATGCAATCCATAAGTAGGTCTCATAATAGATTCATATGGCAACTTAATTTTATTTCTAGTAAAGTGTTTCATGCCCTTCCTTAATGAAAATTGAAATCTAATGTTTCCTTCTTTCATATCAATAATTGCACTGATCGTTCTAAGGAAAGGTCTACCAAGAATAATAGGTCATGTAGGATTGCAATCTATATCAAGAACAATGAAATCTACGAGCACATAATTCCTATTTGCAAAAATAAGAACACCATTAATCCTTCCCATAGGTTTCTTAATAATGGAATCCACAAGATGCAAATTTAAAGAACAATAATCAAATTCACAGAAACCTAGCACATCACATAAAGTTTTTGGAATCGTGGAAATGGTAGCACGCAAATCACACAAAGCATGGCACTCATAATCTTTAATCTTAATCTTAATAGTAGGTTCCCACTCATCATAAAGTTCTCTAGGAATAGGAACTTCCAATTCAAGCTTTTCTTCAAAAGATTTCATCATAGCATCAACGATATGTTTAGTAAAAGCATTATTTTGATTATAAGCATGTGGAGAATTCAACACGGATTGCAACAAGGAAATACAATATATTAAAGAAAAATTACCATCATTAAAATCCTTGAAATCCAAAAGAGTGGGTTCATTGCTACTTAAATTTTTGACCTCTCCAATCCCACTTTTATCAATTTTTGCATCAACATCTATAAACTATGAATCATTGGGAAGCCTTCTAACTAGAGTTGAGTCATCTCCAGTCCCATCTTTATCAAGATTTATATTGGAAAAAAAAGATTCAATAGGAGTCACATCAATCACTTTAAGATCATCATCATTATTTAAAGACTCTGGTTTAGCAGGCATCTTGTTTACTGAAGTAGCTTGTTTATCAGAAATTTGGCCTACTAAATTTTCAAGATGAGCAAACTGAGATTTCAAACCATAAAATTCCTTAGACATATTATAGAGCTCCTTATTCATATACTCCATAAAAAAATTTCTGCTCCTTAAGCTCGTTTCTAAAGAAACTATTATGCTCAAATTGTAAAGACATAAAGCCCCTAACATTATTTTCAATTTCTTCCACCTTCTTATAGTAAGGATCAAAGTTCTTACGCTAAGCCATCAAGGCAAGCTAACGCACAAACGAACAAAAAGCAAACGAAAAGACGAACGGAAGAAGGGCAAAGAAAAGGCAAATCTTTTTGAAAAATCATTTTAGAAGTGGGGGAGAGGAAAACGAGAGGCAAATGGCGAATAGTGTAATGCAAGAGATGAGAGTTTTATGATGGGTACTTGGTATGTCTTGACTTGGCATAGATCTCCCCAGCAACGGCGCCAAAAATTCTCCCTGCTACTTCTTGAGCTTGCATTGGTTTTCCCTTGAATAGGAAAGGTGATGCAACAAAGTAGAGACACGTATTTCCCTCAGTTAAGAACCAAGGTATCAATCCAGTACGAGAAGAACGCGCAAATCACCAATACCTGCACAAACAAACACTTGCACCCAATGCGGTAAAGGGGTTGTCAATCCCTTCACGGTGACTTGCAAAGGTGAGATCTGATATAGATAGATCAATAAAACTAAACAAAAGATAAAATATTTTTGGGTTTTTTGGTTTATAGATCTGAAAATAAAAGATTGCCAAATAGTAGATCGGAAACTAATATGATGGAAAATAGACTCGGGGGGCATAGGTTTCATTAGAGGATTCTCTCATGAAGGCAAATAATACGGTGGGTGAACAAATTACTGTCGAGCAATTGATAGAAAAGCACAAAGTTATGACGATATCCAAGGCAATGATTATGTAATATAGGCATCACGTCTGTGTCAAGTAGACTGACTCCTGCCTGCATCTAATACTATTACTCCACACATCGCCCGACTCCTGCCTACATCTAGAGTATTAAGTTCATGAAGAACAGAGTAACGATTTAAGTAAGATGACATGATGTAGAGGAATAAACTCAGCCAATATGATGTAAACCCCATCTTTTTATCCTCAATGGAAACAATACAATACGTGCCTCGCTACCCCTACTTTGTAACTGGGTGAGGACACCGCAAGATTGAACCCAAAGCAAAGCACCTCTCCCATTGCAAGAAAAACCAATCTAGTTGGCCAAACCAAACCGATAATTCAAAGAGAAATACAAAGATATCAAATCATGCATATAAGAATTCAGAGAAGATTCAAATAATATTCATAGATAAGCTGGTCATAAATCCACAATTCATTGGATCTCGACAAACACACCGCAAAAGAAGATTACATCGGATAGATCTCTAAGAACATCGAGGAGAACATGGTATTGAAAATCAAAGAGAGAAGAAGCCTCTAGCTACTAGCTATGGACTGTAGGTCTGAGGAAAACTACTCATGCTTCATTGGAGGGTCAATAGATTTGATGTAGATGCCCTCTGTGATCGAATCCCCCTCCGGCAGGATGCCGGCAAAGGCCCCAAGATGGGATCTCACGGGAACAGAAGGTTGCGGCAGTGGAAAAGTGTTTTCGTGGATGCTTATGGTGGTTTGGGAATATATGTGAATATATAGGAGGCAGAACTAGGTCAGGGGGTCACCGAGGGGCCCATAAGGTAGGGGGACGCGCCCTACCCCCTGGGCGCACCCTCCACCCTTGTCGCCGCCTCGTGCCTCTTTTGACTTGAACTCCAAGTCTCCTGGGTGTCTTCTGGCCCAAGAAAAATCATAGCGAAGGTTTTATCCTGTTTGGACTCCGTTTGGTATTCCTTTTCTGCGAAGCTCAAAAACAAGGAAAAAACAGAAACTAGCACTGGGCTCTAGGTTAATAGGTTAGTCCCAAAAAATAATATAAAATAGCATATTAATGCATATAAAGCATCCAAAACAGATAATATAATAGCATGGAACGATAAAAAATTATTGATACGTTGGAGACGTATCAGACCCCAAGTAGGATTCGGCCCTACTTGGGCGCCCCTTGGCCTCTCCTCTCTCCCCCACCTATATATATGTGGGAGGGGGCGCCACACATAACCATGACAATTGTTTAGCCATGTGCGGAGCCCCCCTCCACAGTTTAGTACCTCGGTCATATTTTCGTAGTGCTTAGGTGAAGCCGTGCGGAGATAGCTTCACCATCACCGCCACCACGCCGTCGTGCTACCGGAACTCATCCACTACTTCACCCTCTTGCTGGATCAAGAAGGCGAGGACGTCACCGAGCTGAACGTGTGCTGAATGCGGAGGTGTCATACAACTCATGCACACATCGTAAAGGCTGATACATAGCATAAACAATTTTTTTTTGCAATTTTATCGGATTCAAAACATAAAGAGGCAGAGATGTAGTTCATCTCTCATAATAATTGCAAGTAGGAGCAGCAAGCACATGCATATTATATTTATCAAAATCATCATGTTGCAACAGTGGAATGCAACCCATTAATATAATCCTTAATAAGCGTAAACTTCTTCGATATAGTGTAGTTGGGAGAATTCAAAAAGATAATAGGACTATCATGTGTGGGTGCAATGCAACAATTTCATTCTTAACATAAGGAACTATAGCAAGTTCATATCCATAGGCATCATTCATATTGGCATCATGGCCACAAGCATGGCAAGCATCAATTTCATCAAAAAGGGATATTTCAAACAAATTCAGGGGATCATAGCAATCATCATAGCATTCATCCTTCGGTAAGCATGAAGGGAAATTAAACAATGTATGGGATAAAGAGTTACTCTCATTAGAAGGTGGGCACGGGTGATCAATCCGCTCTTCCTCCTTTCGTTCTTCGCTCTCCTCCTCATCTTTTTCATCTAATGATCTCACGGTGTCATCAATTTCTTCTTCCATAGATTCCTGCAAAATATTAGTCTTTTCTTGGATAGCAAAGACGTTCTCAATAAAATCATTAATATCAGCATTATATTCATAATTCTCATAGAAATATTTAAGTATAGCAAAATTTCCAGTTCTGTAAACAGCATCATCAAGATTTTCACACTTTTCAAACAAAGATTCAATTTCATAAGCACCCTTAAAAGCAATGAATTATTCTATTCGTTCCACATCATAGTAATCATATATACCATTAGCATAAGAAGCCAAGGTTTCATTATCATTAAATTTACATTAAAATGGAAGGCATGGAGCCTTCATCCTAGAGAAGCAAGTATAATCATATCTCCGACATAAATTCCAAGCATACCAATGCAACATATGAATTTGATCCCATAATAGTTTCCCTTTTAGAGCCAAGCAATAGTCCCTAAAGTATTCATGTTGGTCCAACGTGTCTCCCATTATCAAGTTGAACGGGGTTTTCTCAGGATTATCAAAGTAATGTTTAATATTTTCCACATAGTGAGCATCGGGGGTTTTAGGAGGTTCCCCACCTCCATGAGTAGCAAGTACACCTATTTTTTTGCTATTTCATGTTCCATATCCATAACTAAAGATAGAGAACAACCTAGAACAACAAATAAAATCTACTTAGTGATAAAGCAACCAAACACACATGAGAATATTCACCCCACGCTATTGCTCCCCGGCAACGGCGCTAGAAAAAGGTCTTGATAACCCACAAGTATAGGGGATCAATTGTAGCCTTTTTCGATAAGTAAGAGTGTCGAACCCAACGAGGAGCTAAAGGTAGAACAAATATTCCCTCAAGTTCTATCGACCACCGATACAACTCTACGCACACTTAACGTTCGCTTTACCTATAAGAAGTATGAAACTAGAAGTACTTTGTAGGTGTAAAGGGATAGGTTTGCAAGATAATAAAGAACACGTAAAAAAAGATAGGGGATGTTTAGATGAAGAAACAACTAAGTTAGTTTTAGTAGAGAGCTTTTTGTCACACAAAAGTTATTTGTCCCTAGGCAATCGATAACTAGACCGGTAATTATTATTGCAATTTTATATGAGGGAGATGCATAAGCTGACATACTTTCTCTACTTGGATCATATGCACTTATGATTGGAACTCTAGCAAGCATCCGCAACTACTAAAGATCATTAAGGTAAAACCCAACCATAGCCTTAAAGTACCAAGTCCTCTTTACCCCCATACGCAAACAACCTACTTACTCAGGTTTAAGCTTCTGTCACTCTAGCAACCCACCATAAGCGAATCTCGAACATATTGCAAACCCTACAGCGGGGATCCCTCACGCTTGTGCGACACGTAGAGCACCATAGGACAACAACAATAATAAAACATACAACTCAAACCAATCATGATCATCAATCAACCCATAGGACAAAACAGATCTACTCAAACATCATAGGATAGCCATACATCATTGGGAAATCATATATAGCGTTGAGCACCATGTTTAAGTAGAGATTATAGCGGGTAAAAGAGAGCTTACACCGTGCAAAGAGGGGGAGAGAGTTGGTGATGACGACGGCGAAGTTGTTGGTGTAGGTCGCCGCCACGATGATGGCACCGGCGGCGTTCCGGCGCCACCGGGAGAGAGGGAGAGAGAGCCCCCCTCCTTCTTCTTCCGAGCTCTAGAGCTCTAGAGGCTATAGGCAATGGCGTGGGAGATGGAAGCATGGGGGAAAGTAAATTACCACCCTTTGCTTTTATAGGCCAGTGAAAAACCAAGAGTCCCCTTACTGCGCCGCATGAATCGCCGCCACCTTCCAACCCTTTGTGCTGTTAGGCGTGCATCGATGAAAACAATTCGTTGTTGACAACCCTTGAAAAATGGAACACGATATGTGCATTGATAGGATGTGCCAATGAGAAAGATGCATCGGGCCGCAATTCGATTCGCAATAACTGGCTCAATTAGCATTATGGGCGGTGACGGTTTGATAAAAGTTGTCAGATAAAACCCCCTGCTCACACCTGTGTGGCAAGCCTTTGAGGCTAAGAGATCTCAAGACTTCGGATGCCGAAGTATGACCCTTCAAGCATATGGTCGAAAGGGTCAAACTGTAAAAGGACACCCAATAATTTTACTCTTCAGATTCAAGCACAAACTAATAAAGAAAGAACTCGTGTGCCAAGACGAAGACTTTAAAGCCGAAAACATTGGTCCGATGATGAAGCCTCGTCCTCGGCTTGGAAGACAAGTTCAGGGCTACTAACGGTGTCGTATACTAAGGGTACTAACCTATATGACCTGTAGTCCACGGGCCGAGCTTACGGCCCACCAATCTCCACAAGGAAGGACTCTAGGAAGCTATGAACCTCGGCGTGATCAAGATGGAAACCTCCAAAGACTTTGCATGTACTGCAAGGATAGTTTGCTAGCCGTCATGATTGGCAACCGACCATATGTGTAACCTAGGTACCCCTGCTGGTACATATATAAGTCGTGGGGTTTAGTCTTTATAGGCGCGATTACCAACCTTAGGGTTTAGAACATAATCATACTATCTCGAGGTAGATCATCTTGTACTTGATACTCCATAACATCAATATAATCAAGCAGGATGTAGGGTTTTACCTCTTCGAGAGGGCCCAAACCTAGTTAAACATCGTCTCCTGTTTCCCCCTATTACCATCGTTCCTAGACTACCAGCTCGGGACCCCCTACCCGAGATCCGCCGGTTTTAGCACTGACGGGCGTGGTCAACAACCTCTGGGAGTTGGTTTAGCGATTGTTAAGGCGTGACGTCCTCTCACATTCGTAGTCGGATCATCAAAGTCTACTCCTCCAGAACAATAGTTATCCTTCATTGAAATATCAGGACACCATTGCCTTTATCAAAGCGAGTGCAATGCGACCAAATCAGTCAGGCGAGGTCCGAAGACGCCGACAGGCGAATCCGGCTCGCCCATCGCGTGCGGGACAGCGGTCGGGACGACACATGCGGCTGAAAACACCCCATGACGATGGTCCCTGCCACGACTGTGCTCCCTGTCATGGACTCCTGGGGGAAACTATCCGGGTGCGGTGCATCCGCGCCGATCGAACGGCTGAGAGAGCCCCATGAAACTGGCCGCGGGAGGCCAATGCCAAAAGGATAGCGCGAAGGGCACTCCCGAGTGAGAAGGCTACCAAAAGACAAGTGCTCCAACATCCTTTATATAGAAGTATGGGTTGCCTCTGTTTGCCGAAAAAAATAAGTTGACAAACTATGCGAGGGGATGACAAACCACATGTGTCGATTGAACCTGCTCAGGGAACGCGCCCTTGATCCGCATACCATAGTTTTAAAACCAAACCGGTAGTTCGATCGAAAAAAATCATGAACTAGCGGCTTGCTTGGCTTTTAAAGATGTACCGGTCTCTCAGTAAAAAGACAAAAAATATATTAAAAAAGAATTGCATCAATAAGGTATGGAATACCTAATCTTGAGGCAAGGCATGCTAAAGCACCAATAACCAACTACACCCTCCGTTTCTAAATATTTGTTTTTTAGAGATTTTAAATGAACTACCCCCCCCCCTACCACCGATCACACACACACATATATATATATATACATACATATAGTCATACTTTAGAGTGTAAATTCACTCATTTTACTCTGTATGTAGTCACTTGTTGAAATCTCTATAAAGAAAAATATTTAGGATCGCAGGAATAGATCAATAACACTGTGATTTATTAATAGTTTGCATTTAATATTAAAGTATTCATTTAATATGATGTCAAAAATTTGAGAAATTACCTTAAATATTCTGTTTTTTTGTCGCAAATGAACACAGGTGGTCCGACTAGTAAAACTCTGAACCGATAGCCTCATCGGGTTTTTTTTGCCGGTCGGTTTTTTAAACTATGCTGCGAACCCGGCTGCTGCAATGATGTATTAGGATGTGTTTGGTTGAAGGTGTAGATATGGGTGGGTTGGGACCGTCCGGATTTTGTGAATGGGATGGTTCAATTTTAGTGTTTGGTTTGGATAGGTGGGATGAACCCATTTTCTGTTTGGTTTGAGGAATATAGTAGGTTTGGATGAGCCAACTGTTGTGTTTGGTTGATAAATAAACATGGGCAGTTGGGTTCTGGTAACCTTCTCATCTATATGGTCAGAATACCACCATATAGTGCAACAATGTGATGTATACCGGTTGAGTTGCAAAATAATCACATGATATATACAAATCTTCACATAAATTGCATTTGTGACAAATAACACATGTGCTACCCACATACACATAATTCAACATTTCATGGCAATCCTTGGTAATTGCTTCACATATTAGTATTGGAAGCAAAATATGCCATAGTCATAGTTCAGGAGGCAATACATGCCACAGTCTAGAACCTAGTACATACAAACTGAATGTCATTGGCTCAAAACAAAAGCCATAGTACAGAACGATACATAATAGAGTGGAGTTCAATGCCTCTGGCTGGAACCAAAAGCACACAAGCCTGTTAGGAGTTTGCCACAATTAACTATATATATGTGACAAGCAAAAGAGGTCATACGGTCAACCTAAGTCTTGGCCTTCAGCATCCAAAGGTAGTGGCAACATACCTAGCAACCCAGATCAGCTTGTTGTCAAAGTCCAGTGAGTGGAAAGCACGTGCAATTCGAACATTCTCAACCAAATGCGCATAGTAGTGAGAAAGATGTGCCGGTTGGAAACCAGGAATGTCTTTGATGTTGTTCCAAAGTCCAGCAGGCAACTCATCATCGGACTTACCAGCTGCAACTATAGCATTAGCAATCTTATCACCAACAGCCGTGAATGTTGCCATCAGCTTATCATTGCTTTGTTGTGCAGAAGTTTTTGCTTTCTTTGCTGCTTTGGGGACCGAGGGGTCACGGACAGTTGAAGATGGAGTAGCTGGAGTAGTTGGTGTAGCTGGAGCATCCTCATCAACAATATCATCATCAATTTCTAGAGCATCTTTCGCTAGAAGTTCATTTGATCCTTTGGCGTACTGTCCGGTAGCCAAACTGTTACCAAATATCGCAGCCATCTCAGTGTAGTGCTCTATGGGTTTGTTTAGGAACTCAACATCTCCCTTGTGTGTCTATGCAAGCAATAACAACCATTAGTAAGTATAGGTGCATATATAAATGAATTACAGCTAGTATAGTTCATATACAAATAGTTTCCAGCAACTATAACTCATATACAAATGGATTCCAGCAAATAAAACTCATATATAAATTGATTCCAGCAACTATAACTCATATACGAATTGATATACAAATTGATTTCAACAAATAAAACTCATATACAAATTGATTCCAGCAACTATAAGTCATATACAAATGGATTCTAGCAATTAAAACTCATATGTAAATTGATTCCAGCAACTATAACTCATATACAAACTGATTCCAGCAAATAAAACTCGTATATAAATTGATTCCAACAAGTATTATGCATATATAGATGAATTTCAGCAACTAAAAGGTATATACAATGAATTACAGCAAGGCAACAATATAATACCTTAATATGCTCAGTATAGTGCTCATGATCAAGTCCAATAATAAAGTTAACTTCATCCCAAAGTGCACCACTTAGGGAATTTTTAAGTCTAATTATCTTTGCCCACTTCTTCCAATAGCGCAGATGGTTGGCAATCTGCCCTCCAGTCAAACAAAGCCTGAAATGATCATTTAAATCTCTAGCACATGCATTGTGATGCACCGTCTTAAAGCATGTTGATGTCTTAGTGCCATTAGCCACGACGTTGGTAAAGTGAGTAAGCATATAGGTGGACATTGAGGATGTCCAATGAAGACCGTGATTTCCAACTTGTTGGTTCTCCATTTCCTACCACAAATAAATTCAGCAAGTATAGTCACATCCAAATGAATTCATCATGTATAGTTCACAACCAAATGCCCATTCAGCAAGTATAATTCACAACCAAAAGGATTTCAACATATATAGTCACATCAACTACAATATTGTTCAGCAAATACAAAATAAGTTTGCAGATAATGTCAAGGGATATTACAACACACAAGGTTCATGAGAACAACACAATAAATATTACATATTAGTTTGCATAATGATTCTGCCGGTTTTCCCACATGGCATCGGCTATTCCCTGCCTGAATGCAACCATGTATGCATGTTCGCTAGCTTGGCCGGCCAATGTTGTAGCAGGAAGTGGATTAGATGCCCATTCAGTCTCCGGTATGATTAATTCATCAATCCCATCTTCTATAACCCAATTATGAATAATGCAGCAAGAAACAACAATGTCAACTTGAGTTGGAAAGGGGAAGAATGGAGTGGCATCATCAAGAACTTTGAACCTCCTCTTGAGTGACCCAAAAGCACGCTCTACAGTCACACGAAGCGAAGAGTGCCTAAGATTGAACAATTCTCTCTCGTTTTGCACGGGATTGTTTCCCCACTCGTTCAAATGATACCTCACACCACGAAAAGGAGGCAAAAACCCTGGTTTGGCTCCATATCCAGCATCAACTAGGTAGAATTTTCCTATCATATAAGGGACAAGTGGGTGATTGCTATAACAACAAATGGAATTGAGATCTACTGCTAGTGTTTGTGCTATATTACCTTGTGGAACACGTAAACCATTTGGCCGTTCTAAAGCATCTCGTAAAACTAGTGCATCATGTGTTGTTCCCTCCAACCAGCCAAGATATATGTGAACCGAAGATCAAAGTCTACGGCCGCCAACACATTTTGGGTAGGGAAGGATTTTCTACCACGAAAAGCGGCTTCCATGTCCTTATCCACAGAAGCTCGAACATGTGTTCCATCAATAGCTCCAACACAATCCTATTTGGTCAAGAGGATTAGAACTTATGGGAATTTGAAACTATGAACCAAGAAAATATATAGAAGATGATTTGGGATCTTATATACTTTGAAGTATGGATCCCAGCGTGGATTGCCTTCAATTTTAGTTGGGGGCGACAATGACGGTCGCCTAATAAGTTCATTCCGTAGCTCACCAATGGCATGAAGGACCAAATGAAAATACCGACTAACCGTTTCATCGGACCTATCATAATTGGTGCCAACTAACCTATTTGTAAAGTTATGTCCAACGGTGTTCAAGAACATTGCTACTTGCTGCTCCACACACATATGTATAGTGTCATGAAGCAACTGACGAGTCCTCAGAAGTTTGCAAAACCGAAAGAAAGGAGCTCTCCCAAGTCTAATCATGTTAATACAGTTTGTATCATTCTTCCATATTTTATTGTCAAGATACTCAATTCTCATCCTATCCCTTTCCTCTATAGGCCCATAGGTAATACATTCTCTCATCTGTCTCCTTTTCCTTTTTCTAGACTGAACAATCATCATCATCATTGAAGCTATCATATATACTGCAGCACCAAAAACAAACAACTTCTATTGTTTGTTCATCTACAACACAAGATGTAAAACACAAAGGTCCATCTATCATACATGCAAACATCTAGGGAATCACAAAAACACATTATCAGCATAGTGTTTTTCTGTCCTTACCTTTGGATCCGAGGTGGATCAGAGTGGTGGTGGTTCTGGTCGTCGATCTGAGTCAGATCCTGGTCGCCGGAGGTCGTGGTAGTGGTGGCCGGAGGTCCTGGTCGTGGTCGCCGGAGGTCCTGGTCGCCTGGTCGGGGTCGCCCTCCAGAAGCCCAGCCGCCTCCCTCCTACTCCAACAAGCAGTAGGTCACCCCACGCCCTCTTCCATGCCGCCGCGTGAGGTGAGAGCAGGAGGAAGAAGAGATGGGGCGGTCGGAGTGGAGAGACGAGAGAGGAGGGCGAGAGTGCGCCGCCGCCTAGGGTTTTGAACTAGAAAGGGAGAGAGCGAGGGTTTCGGGAGGGTGAGCGATAGCGAGGGAGAGAACGGGAGGTGAGGCCGAGGCGCGCGTGCTTGTCACGTGCGGAAGAAGCGCGGGAGCGGGCCGCTTGGGCCGGCCGATTCTGTGGGGTGGATCGGTCCAGCATCTTTGGTGGATACTCTCTTTTTTAGGGTGGATCATTCATCTGTTTTATAACCAAACAACCTTTTTTTTGTACCATCCCGACCTAACCTGGACGATTCTTGCAACCAAACACATCCTAACTAGTGGCAAATTGTCTCGGGCATATGGCATCCTACCGAGCATGCCCTCTCCGCCTCCACAGATCGCATCGCCGCCCAGGGAAACGATGAGCCGCGAGGCCAGCGGCGCGTCGGTGAGCTCTGTCCCGGTACCCGAGCCAGAGCGGCAGCAGGGGCAGGGGAACCAAGGGGAGGAGGCGGGGTGGACGCCGCTGGAGAAGGTGGCGGATAAAGTGGAGGAGCTGTACAGTCTCCGCGACACCTTCTTCCCCCGAGACCCCTCCGAGAAGTCTGCGTCCCTCCGCGCCTGCGCCGACGCCGCCCTGGGAGTCCTCGATTCCCTGCCTCCCGGTACGCATCCCCACCCCCCAACCGGCAAACAAACTATTCATCTTCGTGTTAATATTCTTGTTTTCTAGCCAGCCCCTTTATTTTTGTTACTGTCACGTGTATTGATACTTCTAATTTAGAAGAAAACTCTAGTATGGGTGTCAACAGCTTCTGTAGATATGTGGTGCCGGGGTCTGGGAGCTATTAAGCGTGGTGGCTGGCCGCTGGCATGACATACACTAGGGGGAGTGTATGGTACAAAACAGACAAAACCAGTATTGGGGTAAGATAGTGATGATCACGGTAAGATGACAGTTTGAATACCATTGGTATGTATATGATGATTTCTGACCTTAGCCAGAACACGCTTAAAAAATTAAGGCCTCTTTTGGTTCATAGGATAGGATTATCGTAGGAATAGGTATCTTGTAGGAAATGAGATGACATGTATCTCAAATCCTATGAGTAGAATAGGAAACAAGATGTCATTTGGTTGACACCAAAGGAATTTTTCCATTGAGTCTAGGCTCATTTTTATTTTCCTATGAAATGTGGAGGATAGGAACCAATCCTATATAGGAATAGGAATCCATTCCTATGAACCAAAGGGCTCTAAAGAAAAAAATCCTATAAGAATCCTATCCTCTAGAATTCCTATGAAATTCCTCCAAACCAAAGGAGGCCTAATTGTACAACCGTGGAACCTCGGTTGTCCTGTTGGCATGCAATAAAT